>NC_061095.1:67497755-67515255 GCF_015104395.2 Macrobrachium nipponense
TCCTGTTTCTTTTCAATGAATTGTTTACATCTTGAGTTTTAGGTAAACTGGGCATAGTTAGGTCACGTCATTTTTCACTTACAGTACAGTTTCATGTTAGATTTTATTGTGTCGGTGTGTTTATAGTAGATTCGTTGTTAATCAAGGTTGCAATTCCCATGTTCAAGAACTGGGATATCATTTGAGTCCAGATTCCTTTTCACTCTTTGGCCTTTCCTCCCTCGACTTGACAAGAAGGTAGATAGGCCTTCCCATTACTTCTTCAGCCTCTAGGCAAGGAAAACTAAATATCAGGGATATTCCAATAGACTTAATCTCCCCTAAAAGTATATTCACTAACTTCCTTACTTTACTTTATCTTCCCGCCACTGGCCAGTGGCATAAGGCTGATACAGTTCCAACCCATCTGTCTCTATCCCGAGCCATTTTCCTCGCTTCCTCTAGGTTTGTCGTTAAAATTTTTTCATTTTCCTTCAAAGATCTCTGACAATTATGCTATCTACCTCGTTCTTGGTCTACCCAGCGGTCTTCCTCCTATTTGTACTGCTCTCGTGCTCTTGGGGAGTCTCTATTCCCATCCATCCTCTCAACATGTCCAAACCATTTCAGCCTTCCCCTCTTTAGCCTAATACTGACAATCGTCCCATTTAATGCCAAGTAACCTCCTCAGCAGATTCATCTCGAAAGCATCCAACCTTCTCTCCTCTGTTCTGGTCAGTGCCCAGGTGGACGAACCATACATCAGGACTGGTAGTACTACTGCCTTAAATGTTCTCATCTTAGTTTTCAAGCTGATTTCTTGCCTTGACCACACTTTTTTTCTCAGAACCTTAAAAGCTTTTGCTGCTCCTAGTTTTCTTCTTTGTATATCTTCTATTTTCCTCCCAGGTCTGCTGTTACCACACCACGTTCCGCAAGTTATAACAACTTCTTAACTTGCTTGAGTTCCTGTCCTCTGATTGTCATATCCTCCATGTGCACCCAATCATCATCCTTACTCACAACCATGATCTCGCTCTTCTTTCTGCTGATGTTCAAGCCAAAATTCTGTCTCTGTCTCCATCCTCATTACCATACCTACCAGCACCAGCCACGTATCAGCAACCAATGCAACATCATCAGCAAAATCCAAATCCATAAACACTTCTTCACCAATACTATCCCCTCTATTTTCATTCTCCATCACTCTTTTCATTATGTGGTCAATATATACATTAAACAAGGTGGGTGACATAACATATCCCTCTCTTAGCCCACTTACAACTGGGAACCAGTCACTTTGCTGTCCATCCATCTGTACACAGCTGCGCACACCTTGGTACCAGTTCTTTAACTTATCCTTATCACTTTCAGTGGTATACCATAGTGTTCTGCCACTCTCCACATTCCATCTCTCCATACTGATTCATATGCTTCCTCCAAGTCTATAAAAGCACAGAATATTGGCTTTGCATGCCCCATCTCTTCTCGATTATCTTCCCTGGGACTGACAGTAAACTTATGCCCCGATAGTTACCACACTTCCCATAAATTTATATATTGGTATCATAATTGCCTTTTTCCAATCACTTGGTACCAACTGTGTTCTCCACACTATGCTAAAAACAACACTTAAGGCCTCTATCATCCTTCGTCCTCCTGCTTTTAGCATCTCTGCATTCACTAACTTTATTTCTTAATATACAAACTAGCATGACCTGATGTAAATTCCTCGTCAGATACTGAGTATGACACTTGCTTAATCAATAGATGTTTTCGTCAACGTTCTGTTTTGAGAACATTGATTTGATCGTAGCTATTTTCCTTTGAGAAATCAGTAAAAATGCATCAGTAAATGACAATCTTTCTTGACGAGAAAATGTTAGATGTTCCCAGAGATCCGGAATAACTATCACTATTATTATTCAGAAGATGAGACCCATTCATATGGAACAGACCCACCAAAGTGGCCAAAGCTTTGAAATATCTACCTCCAAGGAATATTATTGTGTTCATTAGGAAGAAGTAAGAAGAGGTAAATGGAAATACAAAAAGAAGGGATTTCACTTATTTTAAAAGGAAAATTAATTAATAAATTAATAAAAATAATTAAAATTAAAGGAGAATGATATGAGGGTAGTAATGCATTAACCTTCGCTTGAACTTCTGAAGTTCCAATAGCAAGACATCCTCAGCAGGGAGGTTGTTCCGAATAAGTAATAATAAAAAGTGTTAAAAAAAGCTTATTACAATAACAGAATATAGAGAACTTCCTTTATACCAAAAGCAATCAATAGCTAAATGTATTTTCCGGACAAACTCCTTTTCTCCGAGAACAAATGTTGCCCATTCAATTTGCATTATTCCAATTTCATTATCAAGTGCAAAGTATTAGTTGTTGTCGAATGTAAATGCAGGAATTGAAGTAGTTTCCTGTCCTCCATTAGAGAGAATTTATAGCGTTTTGTTTCTCTTAAGTGAACAATACAATTCATTTGAGAATTCAGTCCTGAAAGGTGGAATATACGATACTGGCTGGATGCCCTCTCGTAGTGTATAAGAACAAAATTATCCTTAACTTTACAGAATTATATATGAAAGGTTTGCTTTTACTATATATTGATTGTGTTTTTTTATAAATATAAATTAGAATGTTGTTATTGTTATGGCCTTAAGATTCAACTCTATGGTCATAAAATGAAAGTTCATTCTCCAAATCGTTTCACATGACAATCCTTTGATTTTTCAACAAGCACTGCCTCCTGTCACATCACATTGATGTGCACCTACTGTTGGCGGGACATTTCCTGAACTTTGATCTGACTTTAAAAAGGTAAAGTAACTCAGACTTGTAATTTGTTCTTTCATTCCTGTGAATCTCATGATCCCAATGACACCAAAATGGAAATATCATAAGAATATAAAAACGCTTTTGAATGATTAGTTTTTGTTTAATAGGCCTTTTTGGTAAACCGCTATTTATTTTATTTACTAGAGTCATATAAAGGGGAAAAGTACTGAGGACTAAGCAGAAACTGCAACAGTTTCCCAGAATCACTCAATCTGGTTTTTTCATTGACGTTTTATTCATTCTCGACCACATTTTATTTAACTTAATTAAAACAAGTTTTGCTTACTTGAACTTGAAGTTTTTATTCTTCATGACAGCATTTTTATTCCCTTTTTTCCTCTTTTGTTTCGTAAAACGTTTTTTAAAGCAAAACGTGAATATATGTAGGGCCTAATACACTCTTGATTTTTAATCTTGTCTCCTGTTTTTACAAAACGAACGACGATTTCCTGTTTTGAATTATGTCAAGAATTTATGCTAATTCTGATAACGATCAGTTTCATTCCCTAAATATCTCTGTAGATCTTCATGCTCCCCATTACCTTCGTTTCAATATACAGTCACTTCCCCTGTTTTTATAACTTTGAATTTTGCTACAAAAACCGAAAGGTCTGCCATCCTCTTCAAACCAAAACATTCTTCTGTCTTTTCCGAATATAGACAGACAACAGACACCCACTTTGCTCTCGAGACTTCAAAGACAAAGACTGTCTTCTGTACACAGACTCCTCTTGGGCCAAAATGTCTCTGAAACCTGGCGAAGGATCTCGGTTTCCAAGGCGGTTTTGATTCGAGAATAACATTTCACACATTCTCTCGTGAGAGAGACTCTCCTTCTCAGAAAACCTCTCATTCTCTGAAATTGGAAACTGGAAGCACAATTACACCAACGCTCCATCAAGGAACTAATCAGACTCATCGTCCTAGTGGACCCCTTTGGGGGTTAATGTCGTCAGTGCACTGTAGGTATTGCTTAAGGTTCTTTGCAGCCTCCCCTCGGCCCCTAGCTACTACCCTTTCATTTCTTTCACTGTACCTCCGTTCATATTCTCTTTATTCCATCCTACTTTCCAAAACCCTAACTTAAAAATTGATTCATGTTACACCTTTCAAGCCTCCTTTTCTCTCAATTTCGGTTTCAAAAAGAGTCAGGTTTAGAATTCCAATAAACCATAGCTTTGGTTGTAAGTGGACCCCTCTTGACAGTTTTACTGAATCTCTCTCTCTCTCTCTCTCTCTCTCTCTCTCTCTCTCTCTCTCTCTCTCTCTCTCTCTCTGTGTAAGGTTTGGTATAGCATAGTCAATCCACAAAACCTAATCAGAAAATGTGCTGCATGCAACATTCCGACCCATCCACAGTGTGCTGAGGTAATACAAGATTTGAGAAAAGATACAAGAATTTTTTGTTCAACATGTCTATCATGGATAGACAATGTTATTAAATCAAGATTGAATGTACAAAAAAGTTGAGGATGAAGAAGAAGGAGGAAGAGGAAGAAGAAGAAGAAAAAGAAAAAGAAGAAGAGGAAAACGGAAGAGAAGTAAACAAAAAATGAAATGACAGAAAAAATAAGGAAAACAAAGAACAAGAATTAAAAGTATGGATGCAGAGATACTCATTGATACTACATATGAGGCAATAAAGCAGCATACCTACGAAGAAAATAAATTACGATATGACAACAGAAAAGCAAATCCGAAGAGGCTCTACCCAGATCTATACAATGACGGGAAAGAGGAAAAAATAGACAAGAAAGACAAAATCTGCAACCTTTTGAAAAGAGGGAATTGCAGATTTGGAGAAAGATGTTACTACAAACATCCTAAGATATGTCAAAACTATGAAATATATGGTAAATGTGCATACTTAGATGGATATGGAGATGATTGCAGAGATCTGCATCCAAAAATATGTAAAAACCTAAAAGAAGGAAAAGGATGTAAGTTCGACAAAAAATGCAAATATATGCACCCTGTAGCCATGAATCATAATCAAATAAATAACCAACCAAGTAATAAAATCCAAAATAAGAAAGAAACAAATAAACAGAGAAATCAAGAATATCAGGTAAAAGAGAAAAAGCAAACCACCAATGAGATATGCAGAGGTGTCAGCAAAGAATTTCAAAGCATCAGCTCCGAAATTCTACTCAAGAGATATAACTGTATTTATTATGCAAGAGGATATTGCAGAAACGGAGAAAATTGCAGATTCAGACACAAAATGAATAATTATGATGAAGGAAGATCAAATATTATGGAAAAGTTGGATTTTTAATGTCAGAAATTTCTGGAAATGAAAAAAAAGAACAACATACCAGAACAGGAAAGAGGACATGGGAAAATCCTTATTACTATCAGTATTAAATGAAGGAGAAAACACGCAAACCATCATAGTGATGAATGCGCAGGGTTTAAGTTAACGAGTAACTCAAAAAGAAAAAAGAAAAATAGAGTACTTAGAAGAACTAACCCAAAATGAAAAGAAAATAGATATAATGAATATAAGTGAAACCTGGTATTCCCAAGAGACTGGGAATGATGATCAAATAAAAGGGTTCCAAACTTATAGATCAGATAGAAAAAATAGGAATCAAGGGGGAACCGCAATATATGGGAAAGAACAAAAAACAAGGAAAAATATATGAGAAATATAGTAACTCAGAATGTGAACTAATAGCGGTAGAATTTGAATCTGAAAAATGATGAACATAGTAATATATAAGACCTCCTCAATACTAAAGAGTTTGACTTAATAATTGAAAAAATTGATGATATATGTAGAAATCACAAGGACTGGACTATTTCTCCTATCTGGTGACTTCAACTTTCCTTTCGTAGAATGGAAAGAACGAATAGGAGATTGTGGTTGTACTTATACATATAAAAAAGAGAGTAATAGTAGTGCAGAAGATAAGAGGCAATTTGAAAAGCTATTAGATATGCTACTAGAATACAACATTCAACAAATAAATCACCTGCCAACAAGGAAAGGGAAAATACTTTAGACCTAGTATTTGTGAACGAGATGAATTATGTTAAAGAAAATAATAGTTTATAATGCGAGTATTTCAGACCTAATAATGTCATAGAATTAACAGTTCATTCCAAAGCAAGTGAAAAGGAGATAAGCAAGAAATGAAAAAGTGGGAAGGATATGGAAAATACAACTTCTACAGTAAAAATATAAAAAATGGTCAGAAATTAATGAAGAATTAAACAAAGATTGGGATAACATTTTTCGTAAGTGATGACATAAGGGTAAATACGGAGATATTATAAAAATAAATGGAGATAATAGTGGAAAAATATATACCGAAGAAAAAAGTAAAACATCATTCATGCATACCAAGAGACAGAAGAATCTTGTTCCAGAAAATCAGAAAGTGGAAAAAAGGTCTTTGCAAAAAGAAAAAAATGCAATAGGAAAGTTATAAACTAAAAAGTAAGAATAGAAAATGCAGAAAAAAAAGATTATACAATCAAAAGAAAATGAAAAACGGACTGGGAAGAAAAAACCCTATTAAATATCAAGCAAACCCCAAACTATTATACTCATATGCGAAGAAGATGAATAAAAGAAGAATAGAAATAGGCCCTCTGAGAATTGAAGGAGATTAACGAATGAAAAAAAAGGAAATTTGCAAAACATATCTGGCAGAACGATATAAGAGAGAATTCACCCCTAGAATAGATAATGAAGATAATGATATAGAAGTAAGGGATGAAAATAGTGAATATTAGCTGACATAGATATTAATGAAGCTGATATTGTGCAGGCTATAATGAAATTAAAAAATGGAAGGCTGCTGCAGGGCCGCGATGAATTGGCCGTGCTATTTTGTTGAAAGAAAGTAGATTCATTCATATCGCAAAGCCACTTCAATATTATAAGACAAAGTGTTAGATACAGGCAAGATATAATGAATGAGCACAAATTAGCGTATATTACCCCTACTTTTCAAAAGTGGATCAAGACTAGAGGCAAGTAATTATAGGCCTGGTGAGTCTAACATCACATATAATGAAAGTGTATGAAAGGGAATGAAGAAAAAATATATGAAACATCTAATAAAAAATAATTTGTTTAATAAAGGACAACATGTTTCGTACCCGAAAAAAAAAGTACACAAAAAACCCAACTGTTAGTCCACCGTGAAAACATATTCAAAAAATATGAAAAACGGAAATGAAACAGATGTGGTTTATTTAGACTTTGCAAAAAGCTTTTGATAAAGTAGACCATAATATATTAGCGAAGAAAAATTAGAAAACACAATATCGTGGATAAAGTAGGAAGATGGTTAAAAAGAATTTTTACACAACAGAAAACAGATAGTTATTGCAAACGACGAAAATACGGATGAAGCCAAGTAATATCCGGTGTGCCGCAAGGTACGGTTGTTAGCTGGCAATACTGTTTGTTATTATGATTGAAGACATAGACAATAATGTTAAGAGATTCGGTAGTGAGTAGTTTCGCAGATGACACAAGAATAAGTAGAGAAATTACTTGTGATGAAGATAGGAACGCTCTTACAAAGAGACCTTAACAAAAGTATATGATTGGGCAGAGGTAAATAGGATGGTATTTAACTCTGATAAATTTGAAATCAATAAATTATGGAGACAGAGAAAGAAAGCTATATGCATATAAGGGACCTAATAATGAGACCATCACAAATAAGGAAGCAGTTAAAAAGACGTTGGGTGTTGATGATGAATAGGAACATGTTATGCAATGATCAAATAGCAACTCTGTTGGCAAAAATGTAAAGCAAAAATGGGAATGTTTGTTACGGCACTTCAAAAAACAAGAAAAGCTGAACACATTGATTGATGCTTTATAAAACATATTGTTCGAGTTCACTTGAATATTGCAATATGATATGGGTACCCACACATCAAAAGGGATATGCACAAAAGTAGAGAGTGTACAAAAGGTCCTTTACAGCTAGAATAGAAAGAAGTAAGGACCTAGACTATGGGGAAAGACTACAATTTTTAAAATTATATAGTCTGGAAAGGAGAAGAGAACGCTACATGATAATTCAGGCATGGAAACAGATAGAAGGAATAGCAGAAAATATCATGGAACTAAAAATATCAGAAAGAGCAAGCAGAGTGGATTAATAGTGCCAAAAAATAATACCAGGAAAAATAAGGAAAGCACACAGGACATTAATCCACTACGCACCAGCATCGATAATGCAGCGTCTATTCAATGCGTTGCCAGCTCATCTGAGGAATATATCAGAGTGAGCGGTAGATGTGATTTTAAAGAATAAGCTCGACAAATATCATAAACTGCATCCCAGACCATCCAAGATTGGGAAGATGCAAAATATACGGAAGATGTACTAGCAACTCTCTGGTAGATTAGAGGTGCCTCACACTGAGGGACCTGGGGCAACCCGAACAAGATGTAAGGTCTGTAAGGTAAGGTAAGGTCTCCAGAGAACTTGCCTGGCTTTGCCTGTGTCGTTTTACGCTTGTTAGACGAACAAGAGATCTCGTAAAGTCTTGGTTTACCTGCGAATGAACGTCGCCGTGACAAACTCCATCCATAGTGTTCTCCTCTGTAATGGACGCATAGGGAAATTATCGTGCCTCCGCCATGCCAGAACTTCCCACCAAAGGATTCGCAGGGGAGAAACTAAAGATCTTTTGGATTTAGACAAAGACAGAACATTTGGATCTCTTGGGAGTAAATTATGGTGTTCACATGTTTTGGTAAAATAGATTTATTATAATTTATTATATTTTTTATGTAGTTTGTTATGTTCATTTAGGGGATTCATTAATTAATAAAACAGTTTTCACGAAATGAGAAAAACATGTTTATCGTTACTAAAATATAATAGATGTGGTCAAAAATTGATTTTGGTTAATTTAATAAGTACAATGTTTGAGTGCATTTCCATTTATGAATTGAGGGTCTAGCTTGTGACAGGTGCTGAGGGAATAAATAATTCAGTGTCTGAGGCTAAGAAACTCTGGGGGCAGATAATATGAAGTTCTCCTGGAACAAGGACACAAGAAACCACTGTTCTTTGAGAGGCTGAGATCTTAGGCTTTCTTTGATCTCTCTGTAAAATGATGGATAACTTTGGTCGTTTAATGAATAGGAGAAACAACTTAGAGTATATGTACATGTGGAGTGACGCCAGTTTTAGTAGCCATAAATCAATCAATCAATTATCCTGGTAATAATTAATGAAGAATTACTCACCACTTCCTTCTTATCACCACATTTTACCTCTATTTTGGTGTTCAAGGTCTTCGTTTCATAATGAGCTTTAACCGAACTCTGCCCCTTTCCCCAAATCCCCACCCCCTACCACCTCTCACCCCTACGCACACCCCACCCAAAGCAGCCAGCCTCTCGTTACCTGCCTCTACAAACCCTCATTATTCCTCAGACATTAAATTCGAATGAGCGTCACAGAGCGCCAAGTGGCGGCGAAACTCGAGTATTCTCGAGGCAGAGCAAAGCTGAATGTCCTGTTTCCTTTCTCTGCTGCTGTCCTCCGAACGCCTGTTTATGGCGTCCTAGGGATGCCTCCTTCCTTCCTTCCTTCCTTCTGCCGCAGAATCTCTGTTTGTCAGATGTTCAGGCCACACTCGAGAGCCTTTTCGCAAGGAAGAGGGAGATGTGATTTTGAGAGATCGACCAACCAGGAGTGACATTTATTCGCTAAATGTCAAGACACTAAATTAACGGGGTACTGCCATTAGTGCGCCTCACGCGGTGCAATGTAGACATTACTCAAGGTTATAAGCAGCCTCCTAGTTGCTACCACTTTTTCATTCCTTTTACTGTACCTCCGATCATATTCTCTTTCTTCCATCTTACTTTCCACCCTCACCTAATGATTATTATTCGATGGTGCAACTGTGAGGTTTTCCTCCTGTTGCACCTTCCAAACCTTTCCACTCTCAATTTCCCCTTCAGCAACGAATGACCTCGTAGGTCCCAGCGGTAGAACCTTGGCCTGAATTAAATATTCCAGTTCCAATTTATCTTGACATTCGTATCTAATCCTCTGGAGATCCTACTTGCGTTTTCAGCTCCACTTAAGGCTTCCTTTGGACTTAATTTCCCTAATTTTGGACAGCTAATGTTTGCTGGAAGTTTGGGCGAATCTTCAGGCTTTTTGGGGGATGAGTTTTTCCTCAGCAAGAACCGGGTTTACAGTACAAACTCTCTTTATACACACACCAAGAAAACAAATATTAGTAAGATCATTATACGCGAATATGTAAAAGAGAAAAAACTCAGGTACCTACCCATGAATTCCAACCTCTTACGTTACATGCGCGATTGAGAAAGTTGTCAATCTTTTTGGGAGTTTTATCCTCAGCCAGAACCGGGTTTAATGTGCAAACTTTCTTTATACACACACCATAAAAAGAAAAATATTAGTAAGATCATTATACGCCATTATGTAAATGAGAAAAACAGTCAGGTACTGAAACATGAATTCCGACCTCTGACGTCAGAAGCGCGAATGAGAAAGTTGTCTATCTTTTAGGTTGATTTTTCCTCAGTCAGAACCGGGTTAAATGTACAAATTCGCCTTGGACACAGAAAAAAAGCTAACGAGTAAGATGATTAGAAGCCATTATGTAACTGCAGCGAGGACGTTCAGTAATGAAACCTCATGATTTCCGAACTCTTGTTCAGAATCGTGAAAGAGGACGCTGTCGATCGCTGCCGGTGTGAACGAAGTCGAATGTGGCTGTCACGTGACGGAAAATGAGAGACGAGATGTCTGGTGAGGAAGAGCATCTGTCAAACTCTGGCAAATGCTTTTATTTGCTACATCTCTACAAAATTGAAAGGTCACTTTTGTCGGACATTTTTGGTTAACATTAGCATAAATGATAGGTTAGTATTTAAAGAATGATGTGTACAGAATGATATTGACAGAAGAATGTTTAAAAAGCTTCTGTTGATTAGCTATAATTATTAGTCTGTCACTGACATTAACTTTGAATTAACACTAATCAAATGACATAGAAATATTTGTTTACTATGAGGTTAATATGTAATTATTAATCAATTATCAATTATTTCATAATTATAAGGAAGATTTACGTATCAAGAAACATGCAAGATAACCACATGATAAATTTGCAATTAGATTGCTCTTGATCTTTGTGTGATAAATTACCTGAATTTGTCTCTGAACTTTTCATAGACACACTAACTAAAAATCAATGACTCCAGATGATTATCCTTAGAATTTTGGCCCTGTTTTTATTTCTAATCAATAAAAAAGAATTGTTTGACGACCACTGGATGTAGAACGATATATGAATGTATCAGTTTCACCTACTGAATCTCTCTCTCTCTCTCTCTCTCTCTCTCTCCTCTCTAACGAAAACTCAAACCGAATCATTTTTTCCCTGAGACCTAACACTCCAATATTTATCATCATCATCTCGGGAAACAATCAATTCAAAAAGCTTGAATAAGAACAGTAATTTATCCAGAATAAAAATAAAGACACCATTCCATAACCCACCTGTCCATCAAAGGATGTCTGTCGTGGTCTGCGCGAAATCAGAATTGAACGGAATCAGTCAAAATAACAGATATAAAAAGCATCCATTGAGTCTCCCGTCAGGGGTGGAGAGGTTCCAACCGCAGAACGTCATCCAAAATGCAGATGGAATATTGCTCATGTAAATATTATTATTGTATCAGTGGATGAGTTACATTTCACGCTCCGGCACCTTTCATTAAGGAAGACTTCCATTCGCTTTATTGTGGAACCAATGGCTCTCCTCCTCCTCCTCCTACTCCTACTCCTTTCCACCGGAGATCTTTTCAGAAATGACGTCTCCTTTCTGGCGAAATGCTTTTGAAGGGAATTGACCTGAGTTGGAAATGACCTGCGACCTTTTTTGGATTGGTGTAACGTGGACATATTTTTCGTCTTGGATTGTAAGGTTCCTTTTGGGTTTCTGTCTTTTGTAATAAGTAACATCGTCCATTAAGTAACAGAGAGAGAGAGAAGAGAGATCAAGTAGGAGAGAGAGAGAGTAGGAGAAGAAGAAGAGAGAGATGAAAGAGAGAGGTTTCCCCTAGATAACCACAAAACAGGACGTACAAGTAGTAGTTCACAAACATAAGCTCCTCCTTAATTTTGACTTTTCAATTTTCATCTCATAAATACAGTCGATGAGAGAGAGAGGAGAGAGAGAGAGAGAGAGAGAGAGAGAGAGAGAGAGAGAGAGAGAGAGAGGTTTCTGTCGCTTGAGTAATTGTGTCGCTCTGAGGGACGATATCTGTTGTCTGTCCGCAAACTTTGACGTAATTCTCGGTTTAGAGCTTTTTCATGGCGACTCTTCTCTGTACTTCTTCCACACACACACACACACACACATATCATCATCATCCGTTACTTTACTATATGGTTTTTTTACGAAAGTTACCATCATCTCTTGAGAATTAAAGTTTGCGTCTTGTCCAAGTACCGTTAACTTCTTGAGTGGATTGGCTTTGAAAGTCCCTCGGCCCAAATATGACATTTTGTATGTACTTTTCATCATTATATTTCTGCATTTGGTGTATTAAAATAAATGCTGTTGTAGCTCATATATATGTATATATATATCTATATATATATATATATATATATATATATATATATATATATATATATATATATATATATATATATATATATATATATATATATATATATATATATATATATAAAGAACTCAAAACACTTTTCAAACTCTTCAGGACAAACGGCAATGAACAGTTGTTTACAGTGTTCCGTTTAATATATATATATATATATATATATATATATATATATATATATATATATATATATATATATATATATATATATATATATATATATATATATATATATATATATATATATATATATATATATATATATATATATATATATATATATATATATATATATATATATATATATAGAGTGGGAATAACTAGGAGAACACAGCACAAAACCATTAACTTCCCGTTTCCGCGAGTGACCACTTGAGTAAAGAACAGAGGGCATTAAAATTTACCGGTCATTTTCAAACTTCTTTTGAATACGACTCCCTTTTCGGGCGTTCAGACCTCCAGGCAATGAAGAGAGAGTTCCAAGGTGAAAATGAACATCACTCAAGTCGGACTCGCAAACTCCACTCCAACTATAAACTCCTTTAGTTGACGCGGATGCAATTGAGTTTGGGAGAACGAATGATGAGATAATGTGGCGTTATACGTGAAAAAAAAAAAAAAAAAAAAAAAAAAAAAAAAAAAAAAAAAAAAAAAAAAAAACAAAAAAAAAAAAAATATATATATATATATATCTATATATATATATATATATATATATACTATATATATATATATATATAATCTATATATATATATATATATATATATATATATATATATATATATTATATAAATATATCTATATATATATATATATATATATATATATATATATATATATATATATATATATATATATATAAATGCATGTGCACTTGCTTTGGGAATGACTGCTGTAAATATATTTCCTTGAGATATAGTTTGGTGTCCACAGCATCCACAGAGGAATGACTAAAGTTTTCTTAACATCAGAAAACTTCAGTAGTGACATAATTACAGACTAGTTTAGGTGGTAATGACCCTCTGGACAAGTCTGCAAATATGTTTATGGGATTATTATTATTATTATTATTAGTATTATTTTTCAGAGGATGAACCCTATTCATTTAGAACAAACCCACCACAGGGGCCACGAACTTGAAATTCAAGAAGCTTCCAAAGAATATTATTAAGGTGTTCATTCCAAAAAAGCAACAAAAGTAAAGGGAAAGACAGAAAGAGGAGATAAGTTATTTAAAAACCAGAGAAATTAACAAATTAATAAGTGAATGTATAACAATAAAATAGCGATAAAAAACAATGAAAAATTTGTTCACAGAAATATCTACTGAAATTAAACAATTATATAGTAAAAAGCTTTTAATTTTTTTTTTTCATTTTTCGTGAGATACACACACACACACACACACACGTGCGCGCAGGCACGCAGGCACGAAAAATGAAAAAAACAAATTAAAACCTTTTTAATTTGTTCATTGGCGTTTGTCCTGAAAAGTTTGAAAAGTGTTTTAAGTTCTTTATATATATATATATATATATATATATATATATATATATATATATATATATATATATATATATATATATATATATATATATATATATATTATATATATTGTGACGTTTATAGATCGTTCGTCTACCCCGCAATTAACTAATAATTTGATTTGGAAAACGGCAGCCATTTCTTTAGAATATCAGCTGATTTTTAGTAACCGCGGGAAACCCAAAACCCGCCAGCTAGAGATAGGAAGTTCCCCAGTTGGGGGAAAAGAGTCTTTTATCAGCTGTAGGGACGTATCTCAAAAGGGAAGGGTGTAGGCAGATTGGTACTTCTTAGACCTATACCTTAAGCTCTCTTTCCTGTGACCCCTCTGCTGGCTGTATGCTTGTTTTCCAGGATTTGCCTTTGATCGTGGGGGGTTAAGCTGACCTCCAACCCCCAAGCAACCCAACTGAATTCTGTCTCAGTCGGCTGCGAGACGTGATCTCGGTACAGAGGTCAATTGCCAGCCTCCCAAAATTGGCCTACCCAACGCACTGGTGGACCACGAACCCCAGACCTGAACAGAGGTCGGACCGCATTCTTCTACAAGGATACACAGAATATTGCATAAAGGTACGTCTGAAAGTGTAAACTTCAACCCAGCACCTTTTACTACCATACGACTCTTGCTAAATTCATTTTCAATTCTTATTTTTACCCCTTCTACATCAGAAGCCCTTTGTCCTCATCGGGCCACGTGCTCCCCTTTGTGACTTGTTAAAGACCTAGTTTTCGTGCATACCTCAGTGAACCATTCGAGTTTACCTTCCCCAATGTTAGAGAATTAATCAGCCTTAATCAAAGCAAGAAGTCATTTTTTCCTTTTATCTCGTTTAAATTGGGATTCTTTTGGGTTCCAGATTCATGAGTCACGTGCCGTCTCTGCCCGCAAGTGTGCATTAACCCAAGTGAATGAAAATCAGCTTGAATTGAATGAGACTATAAGCCCCAACGTGGGGGCCAATATCATTTAACTTTTCTCCAGGCCAGCACGGGCCTTTTGTAAATAAATAGTTTTAAAGTAACGAGCTGAGTTTTCTGGCGACCTTCCCTCTAAAGAAAGTTTACGGTAAGTTCAAGCAATTCCCTCTTGAAATCCCTAAATTACTTCCGTTTACGTATCTAGCTTCTCTCAAGGCCCTATATACGTAACAATATATATATATATATATATATATATATATATATATATATATATATATATATATATATATATATATATATATGATATATATATATATATATATATATATATATATATATATATATATATATAGACATAAAGCAAATACTTAGCGTTACTCTCATGTTTTCAAAAACTAAACTCTCATGAATCCGGAAGCCCATGATTAAGCGTGCTAAACCCTTTCTTGCCACCAAAGTTAAGAGACTGGGTGCTAGTATTTTTGAAGCCTTTTCTCCCCGTCCAGAGAGTTACTAACTTCATTTTGCTAGAAAAAATTTTTTGGGGATAATTTGCATTAGCATCTTTAAAGTTTATGGTCCTAGAGATATTACACGATTTTTAAGTTTTTGCATAATACTTTTAAACAATTAGGTTACGGATTTTGGATTAGTAAGACATATTATTTGTGGAGTATTTTTAACCAATAGGTACATTTTTTTTATATAAATAATAAGGTCTGATGAAAATACAAATCAATATTATTCATATTTTTCACTGAAATTTCTTCATTTTGTTTAATCTCACTCGTTATTATTCAGTGTGAAAATCACCATAACTAAAACACCTTAAAATAAATTACAGATATTATGAACTGAATTTGTAATAATTTTAATTTAGAACCTTCTAAACCAATATGCACTTCATTGCATAAACCTTTCTAAATAAAACCATTGCTTTAAATTGCATTAAAAACATTTATCTACATTACTTAATGGAGCCCATTGTAAATGTGACCGGGCAGTTCGAATATTTTTTAACTTGCAACAGAACAGCTTTATGGAGAATTACTGTTCTATTGACGATACTATTCTATTTAATTAAAGCATTACACCAGAAATATCTACCAAAATATGGCTGAATCCCGTCTGTTTCACGTATATAACTAGTAATGGAACGACTCAAACTCTGGCAGTCATACTGATTAATGATTTTATTTTCTGGCCATTATTTGAGGCTAACTTCATTAAAAAAAAAAAAAAGGAAAAAATTTCTCACTGTTGGACTGTGGAACAGCCTCCCTACTGAGGATGTCGTGCAATTGGAATTTCTTCAGAAGTTCAAGCGAAGATGCAACGCGTTGCTACCTTAATAAAATTTTTCAGGCATTTTAATAATTTACTTATATTTTTAATTATTTATTTATTAATTTGTTAATTTATTTTCCTTTTTTAATTAGTGGTCTCTTCTTTCTGCATTTCCCTTTATCTTCCGGTACTTCTTTCTAATGAACACATTTTTTGGAAGCTTGAATTTCAAGTTAGTGGGCCCCTGTGGGGGGCTTGTTCTTCTGAATAATAATAATAATAATAATAATAATAATCATCATAATCATCATCATCATCATCATCATCATCATCATCATCATCATCCTCGGTACAGTGGTAGAGCATCTCCTGTCAGAACTGGCTAGTAACAGTTATGCCCTGTCCAGGACGTGACTGATTTCCACTGCTGTTTGTGATGATGGATGGTTTTCATTTGCTTTCGAACAAAATATTTTTTCGTTGCAATAAGGGTTAAAGGGGATTCCTGAAAGAAAATAGAAAAAATACAGAAGTTTTACTCTTGATAAAATCACGTCTATTCCTTTAAAAGTGAAGTATTGAATGTCTAGCCTCATTGAATATTCGTGTGGCTTAGTCAGAGAAAGTAAGACTGAGAGTAACATCAATTAACAACTTTATTATTATTATTATTATTATTATTATTATTATTATTATTATTATTATTATTATTATTATTATTCAGAAGAACAAGCCCATAAAAGGGGTCACTGACTTGAAATTAAATCTTTCTAAGAATATTAAGGTTTCCATTCGAAAGAAATAGCAGAAGTTAAAGGGAAATACAGAAAGAGGAGATCAATTATTAGAAAAAAATAATAAATTAACAAATAAATAAATAAATGAATAAAATTATTAGTAAATTGTTGAAATCCAAAGAGAATTGTATTATAGAAGTAAAGACAGTAATTGTATTTATGTTCCAGTAACCAAGAGAGATGGAGCAATAAGCTTCAGCTCCATTCCAGGGATTCCCACTAATTTTGGAGCCTGGAGATTGCGTCGCAATTCCACGAGGTCCTCGAATGGATTTGGACCGAATTTAGGTTTGAACAGAAATTTGGGATCGAATTTTATTTCTTGAAAACTAATCTGGGCTAAGGAAAAGTAGATTACGTTTGTTCTTTGAAGTCGGGAGTATAAACAAAGAGAAATTGTCTTATTTTGGTATAAAAAAATTCAGATGAACAAATCTGTGAAGAAAAAATATTAG
>NC_061095.1:67517755-67542755 GCF_015104395.2 Macrobrachium nipponense
GGAGCGTCGTCACTTTCACCTGGAAAAGTTCCACTCTTTTTCTGGAAAGATATATCAATTGGTATTTGTATTATATTTGAGTAAGAGAGAGAGAGAGAGAGAGAGCTGCAATATAATCACCGATGTATAGTCAACTTTGAATCTTAGATATAATATTGCACATCTGAGAGTATATCGCCAACTAATGATAAACTTTTGGAACCATCATGGCTTAGGATTTTAGGATTCATCACTCTTGCCACTATCAGTAACGAGGAACTATTTGAAGAGGTATGTAAAATCACTCATAATACACTGTATTCATACAAAAACGTGAAAATACGTACACCTATACAAGCGTTCCTTTATGTCTAATAACATATCATGAATCCCACGAAGTCGTAACAGGTTGATGGCGCAATAGATCAGGTGAAACGCCCCTTTATGTTCAAAATAATGGCCTCTCTGCCCATCGTTGTCTTATTCATCGATTCTCGTGAAATGAACCACAAATCCTCATCCTCTTGGAGAAAAAATTCCTTCCAAGAAAATCATTTATTCAAATCCTCCATCCCTGGAAACCATTTCCCCAACAGCTCAAAGAAGCACGAGGGAGTAATTCCAGCAATACCTTTCCAGTTTCCAGACACAAGCGGTTAAAGTTTCCAGCGGAAAGACTAACAATAAAAGAGTAACAATGTTAGGTAAGGGAACTACACGAATAACGCCAACAGTTTCCAGTTTAATGGAGGTATTGGAAGTGACGCTGGATGAAAAAGCAGGTATTCCGACACACAGTTTTACAATCGTGGATTCTGCACGGAATGGGAATGCAAATAGAGGCAAAGAGCGTTCAGGAATGCATTGGGTTAGTTCAAAGTATTAAACGGATTGAATGATATATATATATATATATATATATATATATATATATAAATATATATATTATATATATATATTATATTATAGAGCGAGAGAGAGAGAGAGAGAGAGAGAGAGATTATTTGATATCTAAACAATGACAACACTATCCAGAGATGTATCCAAGTATTGTTTCGTTGTCATTGCTGATTAAAAAGATATTTTCATCATACGAATCATGTTGGAAATGAAACGGAAAATATTTAGCCTTAAATAACTTACTTTAAAAGATCAAATTTAAAATAGAATAATGACTGGTATCATACTTGTCATCACCCTTTCATTTAATCCTTCATTCAAGAATGAAGGAGGATTTTAGGAAACACTTTAATCGAATTCAATAGTCATTTTATAATATAAGGCAGCCATTCCATTCTTTCCAGGGAGGGAAACTAAAACCTCATTCGTTTTGAAACTCAGAGACCGAAGATAAAGCTCTAAATTCATTATCAATTCATTTAATTCAATGGGGGCTGAATTTATAAGCTAGAATTCATACTACCATCCCCCACCCCACCCACGCCCCTTCCCTGTCACATCCCACACTCCTTACCTTGCCCTCACCCAACACCTCACACCTCATCCTACACTATATACCTTACCCAACCCCACACTTTTGCATATCACCTTATCCGACCCAAAACCCCCACACCACCCTCCCACCACCGCACACGCCCACCCCACATCAACCCCACACCGCCCACCCCACCCACACTCCCACATCCCACTGCCAATCCGCCCCACACCCCAAGCACCACTCCCCCCCCCCCCCCACTACACTCCTTCACATGACCCACTATCCCTATCCCACACCCCCACGAGAAGGGCGCACCCCACGTCCACGCCACACCCCAACACCCCACCCACCCCCTACCCCCACCCACCCACGCCCCTTCCCTGTCACATCCACACTCCATACCTTGCCCTCACCCAACACCTCACACCTCATCCATGCACTATATACCTTACCCAACCCCACACATTCCATATCACCTTATCTGACACCCCACACCACCCCTCCACCACCGCACACCCACCCCACATCCCCGCACTCCAGCCCACCCCACCCAACACTCCCACATCCCATTCCCAACCCCACACACCCAAAGCACCCACTCCTTATCACCCCCACACACCCAACCCCACACTCCCTCTCATCCACCACACACCATCCCCATCCCACATCACTCCACACCCAACCCCAACCCCACCCCAACCCCAACCCCAACCCCAACCCGACACCCGACCCCGGGATTGCAACGTGATTTAGCACCAAAAGTGTGACTTTCAATGAATTTCCTTCCCAAATGATGTCTGTGGAGCTTCTGGCTTCCCTCCCGTCCCAGACGCTGCTGGGAGACACCAAAGACATTCTAGATATGTTCCTTCTTCGTTAAAGAAGAAGAAGAATAAGAAAAAGAAAGAGAAGAAGAATTAAAGGGAAATAAATCATGACTGAATTGACAGAAGAAGATTCATTGGTCTTCCATAGATAATCTCTGTCTCTCTCTCCTTTCCCTGATATAATCTCGATATTGTGTTCCCCATAAGTTCCACAAAAAACGGAAATCTATGTGCTAATGGATATAAAAAAAATCCCACAAAACATGTAAGTTCTGGACCAGTAAAGCATCATTCTCTCTCTCTCTCTCTCTCTCTTTCAATGAAACGTTTGAGATGCCATTCTTCTCACTGCACAATTTTTTTGGGCCATAACGCCGAAGATAACTGTCAATAAATAAAAACCTTTGCGTTCCTCTCTTATATAAAGACCAACCATTTCCTACCCTAGACTTATATAGGAGTTGAGGACCTGAGCCGCCTTCCATCTTCAGAGAGTAACCGATCTTCTTCTTCTTCTTCTTATTATTATTATTATTATTATTATTATTATTATTATATCCAAACCCTCAAGATCGTGACTGGGGAAAACAGATACTGAGCTCGGATCTCTGCTCTATATCAGCCGCTGATCGAGCGTAAAATGGGTGTGTATTTACACCACTTAAGGGCGTAGAAAGAAGGAAGGAAGGAAGGAAGTAATAAAAGCGTAAAATTTGGAGATGATGGAACGAGAGAGATGCTTTGGGTGATAAGATTGCCTCTTCTTCTCTTCTTTTTCTTCCTCTTGCGGTAACAGCTCCTAGTTTGAGTGCTGCTGATATCGCATTACAAATCATCCTGAGGGAGGAAACGGGAAAGGAATTGATGGAGGCTGCAACAGGAGAACAGAAGTTCTTTATGGTTCTCAGAATTGTTTTATTTCGTCGTTGATTGAATTTGGGGCAGACTAGACTAGACTAGAAAGCAGCGTCTTGTTTCTCTCTCTCTCTCTATCTCTCTCTCTCTCTCCACATCACACACGTGTGTGTGTATGCACTTATATTCTGTAAAGTCCACAACAGCAGTCAAGGTAATCTTGCTGACATAACAAGGAACAGAAACAGCAGGTGGAGGCATTTCAGATATTTGATGTTGACAATCCTCTTAAGCGATTTGAAAGAAACTAATTGATCACTTTCAGGAAAATAGTTGACTATTTGAACTTGGATAATTTCTGAGCAATTGATTATCACCAACTAGTCACCTTAAGTGTGAAATTTGCTATGAATATCTACGACTGAGAGCAAAACATATTTTCGAAAGATAAGTAAAAGATGCGCCGAAGTTTCTTCGCCGCAATCGAGTTTTCTATACAGCCGCTACATCGTATAATCGGTGGTCTCGGTATAATGCTGTATGAGATGAGCCGCGGCCCACGAGACTTTAATCACGTTCCTGTGGCGGGCTGGCCTATATCGTTGCTGGGCGCACGATTATGGCTAACTTTAACCTTAAATAGAATAAGACCTACTGAGGCCGGAGGGCTGCAATTTGGTATGTTTGATGATGGGAGGGTGGATGGTCAACATAGCAATTTGCAGCCCTCTAGGCTCAGTAGAGTTTAAGATCTGAGGACGGACAGAAAAGTGTTAATGAACATACAACGCTGCACATTAGTTTTCTTTTACAGAAAACTTAAATGAATCCCAATCTGACGAAAGCAGAGAAATTCCAGCGGAACTTCCCAATCAAATGAGGCGCATTTCAAAGGGCGATTTCCAGAGCTTCATAGCTTATGTAATTGTCATTTCCTTTGGCTACAATCGAGGCCATGAAACCATTTATGAGATCGTGTCATCAAAGATGATTTGTTGGGAGGGAAGGACCCCAAGGGCCTCAGGACTCGAAAGTGACCTCAGGATTTACTACGAAATAAAGCTGACTAAACTGGAAGGAAATTGCTCGTTTAAATCAACATTTAAACGTTATAACGATCTGGGAAGGTAACTACCGTATCATGTGACTTTGCCATAGCTCTCTCTCTCTCTCTCTCTCTCTCATTCATTTCTTCCATATGTCATATACAGTCTTCTATAGATTTCAAAGTGGTGCTTGGACAGACGAAAGTTCTCTCTCTCTCTCTCTCGGTTAACACCAAAACTTGTCCTGAAATACAGAGAAGGCTGGCAGAGGAGCAACAGAAACTTGTTCAGGCGAGAAATCTTATTGTCGTTGAGGCAGAAAACAACAGAAGACATTACGATCCAACTTTTTGTGTTTCCGTCTCAAGAGGTGGATAGGAATTGCAGACTTAGCAATGAGGTCTCTTTCTGCCAAGTGCGAAAGTAAGTCTTGTTTTCTTCTTGCATTATTTCTTATCAATTATAATCTTAGCTTTTCTGAGAATCTGGATAGTTCCTACCAGTGTGGGACATATTTTCCAGATAGTTATTTGTCATACGAAAAATGGTCGGACTCCGAGGTTGTATTAAATATAAATGTTATATTCGAGAGATCTTCATTTAGGAAAAGAGCACCGTTTCAAGATCTTCAGTATTATACGTACATACATACACGTTCTGGGATTAAATGTACCCGTTGGAATCGACCATTAGAGAAAGCCTTAACACTATTTAGTCCTGTGCAGTCGGCTATAAACGAACATCCTGTAATTGTGCATTGCCTAAATACAGATGGACAAGGTTTCAGAGAGAGAGAGAGAGAGAGAGAGAGAGAGAGAGAGAGAGAGAGAGAGAGAGAAGGATAAATAACTACAATGTAGGTAGAAAATTATATATATGAGAATGTGTGTGTTGCAATTTTTCAACATTTGTGTGTCCGTTCCGAAAATAAGAATAACATTTAAAAAACAAAAGATATAATTGGCCTTTGCTCTATGTAACACTATCTATCTTCATTACAAATTCTGACACAGACAGAAAACTGGAGTGACAGAACAAACTTTGTTTTATCCCTTTTTTTCTGTTCAGCTGTTGACCCCAAAATTTACAAAATACAGTTAGAAACGATCATGAGTGCTTTTGGGAATCTCTCTCTCTCTCTCTCTCTCTCTCAGGCATTCCTATCATGCTGACATATTGTCTGTGGCGGAATTATGTAAATTGAAACGGTTGAAGTGGTCCAACATTCCCTTGTTTTGGTGGTGGTGAATTATTAAAGTCCTAAGAATGGGATGGAATTATTCCATTCTCTGGAATGGGAATCCACGAAAGCACAAATCTGGAAGCTAAGCTGTCGTCAGCCTCAGCTAAATTGGGTCTGTCTGCTTGTTTCCAATCAGACGACAATTGGACTTCTTCTTCTTCTTCTCTCTCCTCTCTCTCTCTCTCCTCTCTCTCTCTCTCTCTCTCTCTCTCTCTCTCTGCCCCGATACTTTCCATTTGGGAGAAAACTTATCAGAAGAAAGTTAGTCGTCCCTGAAAGTCCCACTCCTCGAGAGAAAGCGACCAAACTTTCTAAAAAGAAAGCCTTCGGTTCCTAAGAAGTTGGTTTTCTCCTTCGGTTCAAAGACGTCCAGGAACCACGTGATACATTAAATCAATAAATCAAGATATCACTTTCCACTTCTGCAATATACCTTCATTCAAATCAAATCCTTTGGCAGAAAATACATCAGAATTTTGAATACCTTTGATAAAAGCTAAAACAAGACTATTGCGCAAAGTTTCGTCAATTTCTTTTGTAACAAATATTCTAGACTCATCATAAGTATTCATTCATTATGATTCATGTATAATCACTCATGCAATGTATACTCAGTTCTAACCCAAGTGACAAAGTAAGCAAGCAGTTCCCCGACAACTAAGGGTAAATACCTAAATGACTTTCCATACAGCTAAAAACTACTAATACCTCGGGTACAAATACCCAGAGCAGAAACCATCAAATGTCCTCATTTGCATAATCGAATGCCCTGGAATTGAAAGTGAAAGAGAAATAGGAACTAATACTAGATAATGAATAATCCTTCATTATACAATTTGCATTAACGAAAGAGATAAGACTTCTTAATCATAAAAGTATACAATAGAATATAGCATTTAGGCCAAAGGCCAAAGTCATTCGGGAACTGACATGGCGAAATTGGGCAGATTAGAAAGGTTTGAAAGGCGTAACAGGAGGAAAACCTTTTGCAGTTGAAGCAATATTAAAATATTGTTAGTAGAGGGTTGAGAAACAGTAAGATGGAAAAAGGAAATAATATGAACGGAAGAGATCACCGCTAAAACAAGAATTCAATATTATAATACAATCCAAAATAATGCTTGATAAACTATAGCAGTTAGTGAGATGTGAATTTTATTATTGAATAACTCTCGTAGAGTGATATAATGTAGCATTTTATGAAATCCTTTACAGTAATGTTTTTCGTGCATTTACCTAGAAACAAATTGACGTGGACCAATTAAATTTTTTAAGGGACTAATTACAAACTCTAATACTTCACATTCCAACCTATATATTTCAACCAGAGGTTCCCCCAAATCTAATGACAGCAGATAATATCTCATGACAACTCAACATCCCTGGTAAAAAATGACTATTAAATACAGTTTGCATCTCATTAATGTGATGACGGAAGCGATTCCCTTTGATAAGAGTCATTAATCTCGGGAACTCTAATGACAAAGCAGGTATCATCCAATCCGGGTAATTAACATAATTATTTGAGTATCATTTTCGACTGTCACCTGATCTAAGGATCATTTCAATCGCGCTCTCTGAGGAAGATCTTTTGCAGATGGATTTCCATTACTTCAAGTTCTGGGGTAAAAATCTCTGAGCAGCTGCATGGGGTATACATAGTAGTACACAGTGTGTCTATTCAAAGGTCAGGCGATCAATCGAAGCAGATTTAATTAAGCAGAAAAAGACCAGGAATCCGTCACAACAATGAGAGGAGGAAACCGGATGAAATCAGCCATATATTCTTCGATCCTATTTCATAAAGGATACCTTTCTCCTCCAATCCCGCAACACCTCCCTTCCCACCCCCGGGGCTCAGTCGAAACCTAGCGACTTACATATCCCTTAATTGCCTTCTGTCATTTCAAGACGCCTTCTAGAGATTGTTGTGTCTACTGCAAGGATAGGAAATAATTACTGTTCGTGGAGGGTTCGAGATATTATGACCTTCTAGATAAAGCTGTTCCATTCTCGTCTTTGTTTGATTCGGATACAGATAGAATTTGCTTCTGCCAATTAGTATTCTAATCAACAGAGAGAGAGAGAGAGAGAGAGAGAGAGAGAGAGATACAAAAAATTCCAATCTCGAAATACGAAAGATCTAAGAATCTTGCAACGCAGTAATTCCGAAAAATCTTTATATTATTATTATCCTCGAAGACGAGCTAACCTTTAGCAAGGCTGATCTATATTCAGTAGGAAAAAAAATAATATTGATTATAGGGGACATCAAAGCAAGAAGCGAGTTCCTGACGAGGAAGGAATCGCTAACGAAGTCTGCAGCGGAGAGCAAAAAGAGAGAATTCCCTCAGACATGGAAATTGCGACGCCAGATAAGATTTGATTTTTTGTTCGTGTGACGTCTGTGGAATATCTTTCTGCGTTCCTTCAAATCAAGTCTTGTTTTATTTAGTCACTTTATATAAAGTTCTTTCCGAAATAAATAAATAGATAAATAAATAAATAAATAAGGTGGAACAATGTTTCTGGTTAAGTCTGAATCTACATCTGACTGAGCCTGGAGACCGAGAAAAGGGTGGTCGTGCTGGGTGATGTTACTTGAGAAGTAAAATAAAAACTGACAATTACTGAATTCCCCGAGTAAAAATGAATGGTATCACCTGTGAAAACGTGTTTTCATAGAAGATTGGTGACTGAAAAAGTGTGACATATATATAATATGGTAATTATAGTTAAGAAAGAATTAATGGTCTTAAAAAGCGAAGGACTGATGATATGCCAGCACAGAGTAATTAGAGGACAAAACATAATAAAGTAAATGTCCATAATTATACAAAACAGGAGAACAGAAGGACCTATAAAATCTAGTCCTTTGTTCCTGTTTTAAATTGTTTGAATAATAAAAACCCCACCTTTGTCAGCATGCAATAAGAATAATAAATACAGACTCCAAACGCTCTGTCACCCTCCGAGTATTTCAATTCGATTCCCCTGAAAAAGGGAACTGCATAACTCCTAATAAATTTATGATGTTCAATTAGGTGAAATATCAATCTATATTAAACTAATATTGGAAAATAGCGAGCTTTAGAGTTAGATTCAAATCTGAAATTGGTGGTCTAATCCAGCGTGGCATCTAAGTAAACAAACCCTGTTTATCGCTGTCCATAGAAAACCACAAAGTTATTTTGGCCTAATCTCTCACTAACTTCGACAAAATTCCTTTTCAACAGATGTTCTATTCCTTTAAATCTTATTTCCCTCCAGTCTTTATTTCCTTTGAAAGTTTAGTCACTCTGATAGAGGCCTTCTTTGGAAACACCTGAGGAGGAGGAGAGAGAGAGAGAGAGAGAGTGAGAGAGAGAGAGAGAGAGAGAGAGAGAGAGAGATTCAGTTATGCAACCTTTTTTGTATTCTTTTCATTCTCTCAGGAGAAACAATGTCGTCTTTTTGATGATGAAGTGTCATGGAGTTTAGAAGCGGAGTTTTATATTCGTGTTTGCAATTCAGAAATTCGTTGTGGGTAGATTCTGCGACGAAATCTGCCGTGGATGATCACTTCCCCCTCTGATGGGACTGTCTCTGCCAACACTGCCTTTGTTGGAATACTTACCTCTATGAACTTTATTGACAATACCTACATTTCTAGTGGTTTTTGTTCTCAGTCAGTCTTTCTGTTTGTGGCCGTCATGCTGATTGCTTCCTCTTGTCTGAAGGCTGTTTATTCAGGTGAACGAATTCCGTTTGTGCTGAAACAATACCGTTCACGTTGAAGTATCGTATGACAATTTGTTCGTATTCAGAATCTGTAGCTGTTGAACGTTATAGAACGCCGTTTATACCAAAACAGAGAAGAGTTCATACCGAAATATTGTTTGACACAATTTGTTTGTATTCAAAAACGTTGTTGGTTTGTGGGCGTTTGTTAAAATACTGTAGGATGGAGTTCCTCTTAACCAAGTTTCAAATGCAGAATTGTTCCTGTAGGACATTTGAGGGTCTGGTAGGATATTTTCCTCCTAAAAACTTGAGGATTTCCGTCCTTATCCAATGAAAAATGAGTATGTTTTTAGAAACTCCTAGAACTTCTATTTTACTCTGTAAAACGTCATGTGTATCCAAATCCTGTACTTGCTGTTTTTCATGTTGAACCAAGAGAGAGAGAACCGGTGATTTGCAAACGAATAAAAGAAGTAAATGTTCTTTTATGTCTATAAGCTATGTATATTTTCTATAAAAATATCTTCCACTTCCGCTTTAAATTGTATAGTTTACCTGATTTTTTACTTTTTTTCTGAGCAGTAAGAAGAGTTACTTGTCTAATATACTTAAAACGAATTGGTTTTATGTGAGATATGCTCCGACATGAATTATTCCTGTACCATCTCTTCCTCCCTCACGGGGCTCGACCTTTTGGAGGAAGCTACGTCAGCCATATCGATCTTTCTTCGGTTTTTCTTTCTCATATCTTTGCCTGTTTGTTGATTGTGTTCGTGAAGTACTTGTTTTTATATTCACTCTTTTTCATGATGCTACAACCACCACTTCTACTACTAATGATGATGATGATGATGATGGTAACAAGACATTTTTCTCATCGCCTGAATGAAATGTTGCTTATTGCGCAAAGACAAACAAATTCCTGAACGGATCTTCATTAAACTGATTTCTACCAAAGCATCTTGAACTAACATCCATTTATCTCAGGAAAAGCATCATTCCGTTATCTTGTCTTGATTTGTTCCATAAAATCAAGTGTTACAGATTGAAGTCATTCTTTTGAACTAAAGATTATTTGTGCTCCTGAAACATAGAAATGAAAAGCTATTTATAAAAGATCCAATAACAATGCCTCCTCTGGGTAGGATACAATAAGGACATGTGCCTGTTGCACCTTTACGGCCTCTGCAATATATTAGGGGTCCTAATAAAAGGATGTCGGAAGTCTGGTGGGGTATTGGTATATGTGGAGAGTCCTTTCTCTCTCTCTCTCTCTCTGAACAATAAGGCTGAAAAATTGTTCCCGTCACGGCTTCGCTGTAAACAAACATATTTCAAGTGGGATTTAGAGTGAATTAAGAAACAAAATGTGCATAATTACAATCAAATAAGCACTGTGGAGTTTCAGTTGTGATGGCAGTTAGGATAAAACCACTGATGACTACTAGGAAAAATGCATTTCAGTTCAAAACATGACCTCGGGAATAAGACTTCTCATACTTTCACTAATATAGGCAACAAAATGTTGTTTTATTGTGCTGAATACAACTACTCTTCATAAATGTCAATAAACGTTACACATATACCCAAATATTGTTCAAATGAGCGCTGGGAAGGACGTGGTGCCTATTCAAGTGACGAATTGGCAGAGATTCGAAGAGACGCCATATTGGATTTAAAAACTGCATTGAAAACATATTTTACGAAGAACTCACATGCTAATTTTACTTCGTATGGTGGATTCATACATCTCATTTTGTTGACGAAACTTCAATCTTTTGAATGGTATGCTTAAAGATTGAATATTATCGTCGTTTCGCCAATTAAATATCGAGTAAAAAAAGTGGTCTTTATTGAGTGAACTCGTCGCCGTCCGGTCGTTGACCCTGATAAGACAAGAAGACAACGACGCCCAAAGTCTGGTGGGGACAAGAGAAGCACAAATGAGGCTACCTAATATGTGAAATCTAAGTGATAGTATTCATCCAAATCAGACGGAAAACGACTCAAATTGATACTCATGTTTCAGTTGCACACTTAATGACGGTTAAGGCCTTTCACTATTCTAGGACTCAGGTCCAGACTTGCCTTCCCTAGGCTTCTATTCGCCTCATTTATTAATCTATTTCCGGAGTCTGCCTTCAACGAAAACTAGTTTCAACTCCTACCTGAACCTAACTTTAAAAAAACCGCTTCAATTAAACTCATTAGTGACGACATTTCAGCATAAATGACGAAGGAGGAAAAGAAAGACGTCCGATTCTCCCCTGTGGACGGCGACGCCATGACAGCTGCCTGCCATTCACAACAATCCACATTTAATTTCACTCAGGTCTTTTTCGCTCTGAAGGAAATAGAAAGACTCTCACCTCGGCCACTAAAATAAGAGCACGAATGTCCATCCTGATTTTGTGGATAATCTGAGACTTCTCTCACTCTAGAACGGCAGAAAAATAGCAGAACTCAAGAAAACTTTGCTAACAGCTGACTGTCGGTCAGGGATCAACAGGTTGCAATAATGTCCTACAAGATTTGAAACATTACATTCGTTATATATTACACTCCTTTTCGCTTATTTTAATTAGTTTTTACTTGATTACAATAGCAAATTCACATCGGAATATGAATTTTCCAACGTGATGCAGCTGGTATTAATCTTGCTGACATAAAATATACGACTGCTTAGCAGCGAGTAATTTTAATTCAAATTTGATTTATTATAGCTCTAACAAAGTTAATTTCACTTTTCAATTCAAATACTGAAATATGACATAGTATCACCTACTAATTAGCTTACACATTCTTTATTTTATGACAAACTCTAAACGTTCCATTTGGGAGGTAAAGCAAATACTTCTGAAAAGTAAACGATGGCGACGGCACCTATGGCAGTAATGAGAACCAAATAAGTAAATAGATATAATAATCAACAGTCTTGAATTTTAAATACACTAGAAAGTATTCTACTATCATAATATCCAAAATGCTTCAAAGATTCAATAAAAATCTATTAACACGAATACTTAATAGATAGGAACAACGGAAACCTATAAATTAAACAGTTTAAAAGGACTAACCAGCAACTTTCCCTTTTCACTAGTTGTAACCGGGTACGAAAAGCATATTGGTAGTCATCTTGACTGCATAAGGGCAACACAATTTTATACAAATATTCCAGTATTATGATTAAGTGTAGTAATAAAAACATCATTGAAAATTATCGGAACTTAATGAAATAAAAGCTTTGCTACATATGATGTAGCCAACGATAAGTCTAAAGAAAAGAGGTGAACAAACATGTTTTCTAGCTTTAGTCAAAGGCAGTTTGTTTAGCTCCTTCATTCTCCGGAAGTGATGAAAAGTAGTTGATTAACTGCGACCTAAAATACAAAACTCGATGTTTTCTGACGGCGCTAGTTTTGCCATTGAAATCTCATTCATAAATAAACAAAAATCGTGCACGGAACCAACAAAATGGAGTTTATAATGTGTGTTGACACTGGCAGATTATTATTAGTTTCTTTTATGTACGATGGTTTGTACAGGACCACAGAGTCAATATAGATACCGTTTAATTTGGCATAGGAAATCAGCTGAACAGAGGAGGAAGAGAGAGAGAGAGAGAGAGAGAGAGAAGAGAGAGAGAGAGAGAGATATTCATAGTATTAATGACCATAAAACGCCACAAAAGACACTTGCAAAATCGCGTAGTTACCCTCCCTGATATTGCAAAGGTTCGCTTTCCCTTTTACGACCCAAATTCCTTTTGGTCCATTTCCCTTGATAGCTAAAATCACGATGCAGCCCAGGAGAGCCATCACGCTGCAGGAAGACGTCGCTTAACGCCATCTGCCGCTTAAATATGGTTTTATTAACTGGGCTAACTGCTTTGAAGCCCAGTTATAGCCTAAGGCAAATGACGTTTACATAGTACGAGTATATATGAAGCGCTTGGCAATGGTTACGATAAGGGATCTGATTCATATGTATTTCCTCAATTAGCTGGGTCCATTACAAAATGGGGATTGAAGTTTTCCTTCAAAACGGCGTCCTTTAGCTATATCAAAGATTTTTGTTCCCAGACTGAGTTTGATCAGAGTTATAGAATATATGATAATAGGCTTAACTGGTTCGCCATTTTATTGCAAGCGTCGTTTGGTGAAATGATCAAAGATTATGGATATTTTGACCTTCGAACTGTTTTACATAAACACAAACAACGTTCGTTTTTTCCAGCTGTTCTCTCTCTCTCTCTCTCTCTTTCTTTCTTTCACACACACACACACACACACACACACACACACACACACACATATATATATATATATATATATATATATATATATATATATATATATATATATATATATATATATATATATATATAGTATTATATACGTGTGTGTTGTGGAGGCTGTGAGAAGCACTACAAGGGCAGACTGAAAGTACGACCTCTCAGTCTTTTAGTTTTTAGCTTCGAAATCAGTCGGGGAGATTCCCTGGCCCGGTTCATGACCCGAGGACCGAATCTTCACCTGTCACCAACTCCCTTTAAACCCTCAGGACCTTTCAAGAAAGCTCCTGTTGGGGGTTCCTGGGTGATGTCTTTTAATTATTTAGAAGACTGAAGGCTTCCCTTCCTCCATCGTAGACCAACACCTGCATCTTTTTATTAATTTTATTTTTATTTTTGTTATTTGTTAGTAGAGGGAAAAAAAGATTATATAGTTAAGGACCTCAGAAGTCATACCGCAAGATTACAGAATTTATCAGTCAATCAGTTATAAGGTCCATTTCTCAATTTCTCACAGGGATTTACCTGTCATCTCTCTCTCTCTCTCTCTCTCTCTCTCTCTCTCTCTCTCTCTCTCTCTCCCCAAACGTACGTAGTACAGATTCTCCAGGTATCTTGAGAAATGGAAAATACAAAGAACTTAATGGTAACTGCAGCGCAGACCCAATTAGTCTTCAAAGACTATTCTATTTTTGCTTCTTAGACTCTTTTTCTTAATAAATTCGAAGAGAAGCGACAGAGGGGATGTGGATATTAGTTAGTCTTATTTCAGCCATATTTCCTCCAGGTGGAAAAGTAAATATAGGTGAATGAGCGCTTTTTAATTTCACTATTTCTCGAACTATTCACTTCGGTAACATTCGACCTTTTCAATCCATCACAAAAGTGAGTCAACGTTTTTAAGTCGAGAATTTCCTGTCGAACGATAAAATTGGTCTATTGTACTAATTACCCGTTGAAGGGAAGACTTCCTTACGTGCTTATGAATTGATTGATATTTTCTAGTTTTTTTTTTATTTATTTTTTTTTTTTTAGGTTACGTTAGTTATTGATTTTTTTTCTTTCCCGATTGTTGAAGCCTTCCACCAGACCTTCATTTTGGAGTTTTATTTTCTCTTGTTCTTTCACTTATTCAGAGATTCCGCTGAAGGGGGATTTTTTGAGGCGGAAGGAGAGGTGAGGGGGGAAAGGGAAGGGAAGAGGCGGAGAGGTGAGAAGAGGAGAGAGGAAAGAATTTCATTATCGTATATTGAATACGAGATCTTTGCTATTTTGGAGTAACTATCATTCAATTAACTGCTGAAATAAAGTACATGGATTGGTGAGGTTTCTCTCTCTCTCTCTCTCTCTCTCTCCTCTCTCAACAAAGGCCTTAATAAAGGAGTTGGTTCATGACAAATATGGCCACTGGTAATATCACTTTGTCTTTTGAATCCATTCATTACAACTTTCCTGCTGACGACACCAAGCAATTTTCTGTGACTTTCACTAGACTCAAAAGAAAATTGTTGAGAGGAGATGCCAGAAGCTTTGTGTAGTATGTGTATGGGTATTTTCCCCTTCGTTCAATCAGAAATATATAAACAGACTCGCTAAGACTTCAAATATAAATGTAAATACAGTTTTTACTGTACTTTTAACGTTATATTGAGAGTGTAAAGGGGTTTGTATCCACAGTTCTTCTCGACCTGAATAATTGCCCTGACATACACTTGCACGGGCCTTTCATGAAGTTAATACTTCGTTATACATTTTGTGGTGTTTTCATACCAAAAATCATAAAGGACATTAGCCATTGATGGATAGGCCTATCTGGTCCCTAATTAGAACACTGCCATATTTACGAGAAGGGAATAAGCAAGATAATTTTGTGTGAACTAAAAAAAGATCGCTCTCTCTCTCTCTCTCTCTCTCTCTCTCTCTCTCTTTCTCTCTCTCTCTTAAGAGGACATGATTTGAGGACTGTCATTCCGTAGGCTTCAAATTAATTTTAAATTTCTCCGTCACCTTTCGTTGCTATCAAATTTTATATTGAACAACTATTAAAATAAAACCAAGCAATGCTGACGTCACAACACGAGATACGACGCATGCGCGTGAATGATTTAGAATTCATTCTACCGAATTTATGTCATTACTTTCAGTTGAGCAAATGTTTGAGATGTGACAGGTCTTGTCAGCAGCAATCGTTGACGATGTTGTCATGCTGTTGACATATGTCGTGTAATGGATTTGTCAATAGTACGAACAGTTTTGTCCAATATTAGTTTTTTGTATGTTTTATTTTTATTTATTTATTAATGTCCGGGAAGAAAACTTATTATCGGAGGCTCCAGACAAAATGCACTTTCTTCTTCATCTTCTTCCTTTTGCAAGTATGGTTTTTATCCTTTGTAATTACTTTAAGCTCACTTAAAACCAGTATAAAGTAGCCTTAGAATAAATAGTACAAACAACTAGTTACTAATTATATATCTATCAATTGACTTAAGTGTTTCATCTATATTTAGATAACCAGTGTAATATACATACATATATATATATATATATATATATATATATATATATATATATATATATATATATATATATATACATAATATATATATATATATATAATCCAAAAATGCGAGCATGGATAACTTATGGTAAGAATCACGGCGATGAAATTGACATTTATCAGACCGGATGTTGACGAAAATGAACAAGAGGGGATTTTACTGTTTTTCTCATGACTAAAATAAAAATCCTTTTTTCTTCTGCAGAAACAAAAATAATTTTGTCCCAAGTTCAAGGACTAGGTGTTAAATATTTTAATTTTTCTTTAGTATAAACACCAAAAATTTTTCTTCCTTTTCCTGTTTAACCAGACAAAATTTATCGGCTAAAATGATTATCTTTTGATAAAAAAATAAAGAAATTTGCAAAGGTTTGAAAAACAACTTGTCAAAAATGTTCTTCACAAAATACTTTTTCTTGTAACAGACGACAGACGATCATGAAGATTCTTTCTCAGCCAAGCAAAGTCAGTTGTGCGCCTGCGTGGTTTTGCGTGTGTGAGAGAGAGAGAGAGAGAAAGAGAGAGAGAGAGAGAGAGAGAGAGAGAGAGAGAGAGAGAGAAATATCTGCAGTCGACATTTGAAGGTAAGAAAGTGACAGGCTGTATATTGTATAATGGTTTGGTAATAATAATGAAGAGCTCCCCAAATAGCTGGACAAAATTGAGGGATCCCCAGATCTCACTTCAGAATCGTCTATATTAAAATGAACAGATACCTTTGTTAAGAGCAAATTTTGTTATGATAGGTGGCTATTAAAAAACAATTACAAAGAAAGAATAGAAAACATTTTCATAAAACAGTATATTAATTACTGTTTTTGAGTAGCCAGTATTAATTTTGTGAGTAAATGTATAGTTATTAGTCTTTACAAAATCATTAGAGGCTTAGTTTGAAAAAAATCCATAGTACCTAATTTGTAAATATTGTAGGTAAATAATTTTGTAATATTTTGTAACATCCTACTTATGTAAATGAAATGTAATATTTTTCTAATAAATGATGACAAAAAATATTATTCTTTTCCGTACGAATCAATAAAAGTCTCACGTACACATATACATGAAGATATAAACACACACATCCCTTCGGGCCCTAGCTGGACCTACTCTTTAGCCTTTTACCTTATCTCCTTTCTTGCTTTCTATCCTCAATCGTGCTGTCCAACCTCTCTAACTATGACTTCTCAATCCTACTGTGGGGTTTCCTCCCAGTTCCACCTTTAGATCTTTGTACAAATCTCCTTTATTTTCTGGAATCGTTTATGCTGTCCAACCACTCCAACTCTCTTTTCTGTATCTTAAGAGCTGAATGGTCGAAAGTGTCTCAGTGCTTTGCGTGACAGCATAAATTTTATAAAATCAAATAAAAAAGACATTTCCTGATTAGTGCAGCCTATGAGGTCGAATATAAATGATACGAATAAATGCAATATTTAATAATAATTCGCCTTAAGAATATATCAGGTATTCACTGAGATGCGATGAAACTGTGACCAAGATGACAGTTCATGAATTGCTCTTCTTTCATTCATGAGGTGGGATTTGTGATGGAATATGAGATAAGAAAAAATAGCATTAAAAGTTCACATAACCGCACAAATATTCATCTCTTTCGAATCTTAATTATTATTATTATTAAAGTAGTTTAACCAGACCACTGAGCTGACTTTCAGCTCTCATAGGGCTGCCCGAAGGATTAGATTTAAAATGAAAAAAAAATCATGTCTAGGCCAGAGGCAAAGCCCTGGAACCGAATTGTTTATTCGGTGTGAATGAAAAAACAAATGAGTGAAAATTAAACTAAAAAACTGTACGCAAGGCACTACACTCCACTGGAACACATGCACACTATAAATACATTTACTCACGTATCCATACTTTCATTTCGAATCTTAAAAAGACGTATTTAGACTTAAAGTCGTCCTTTGCTATGGACTTTGTACATAGGTAGAATTCAGACCAAATTTTATTAATGGATATATGCAGAATAAAAAAACAGGGGGCGGGGGGGGTGGGGGGGGACCAACAACCAGAGTATGAATGAAGACCTCACTTCCGAAAAACCTTTCCTTAGAACCAGTAAGTCTCTCCTTCTATTTTTTTTTTCTTCTTCTTCTTCTTCTTCTTCTTCGGATAAAACGAAGAAGACTCCTTCATCACTGACATTGAGGGAATGTGGAATTGAGGAGATTCGAAAGCATCGTTTATCTTTTTCTTCTTCTCTCAATCGTCCATCAAAGATCTATTTCTCTCTTTATTATTCCGGGCTTCGTTTCAGGTGAAAACTCTCGCAAATTTAGTGTTTAGGGGTTTATTTTTAATACGATTTCTGAACTTTGTTTGGAAATATACATTTCGTTTAAAGAAATGAGTCAGCATATGAAAGGTGGATATGGGCAAGTGAAGGGGTGGGTGGATGAGGAAGGGAAGTGAGAGAGTCAGTGGAGTGAGTGACTCGGTGAATGAGTAAGTGAAGGAGTGAATGAGTGGGTCAGTGAATGAGTGAGGGAGTCGGTGAGTTAGGGTAGGAGTAAGTGAGTCAGTGAATGAGTAAGTCAGGCTGTGAATAAGCGAAGGAGTGGAGTGAGTGAGGGAGGGAGGGAGTCAGTGAGTGTGTGAGTCAGTGAATGAGTCAGTCAGCCCCGGGGGTTTTTGGGGAAAAAAAATTGGGAAAGGGTTTTTTTTGAGGAGGGAGTGAGTCAGTCAATGAGGGAGTCAGTGAGTGAGAATTTCAGTCCTGAATGTTGCAAGAGCGATCGTCGATTGCACGGATGAGAGCCAGGAAGTTTTCGTTCCGTAAGTATTCGTCAACTTCGTTTGGCCAACTTACCGAAGTTTTTCTTGCGAATTCGCTAAAGTTGCTGGTGATGTAACAAAGTCGTCTCTCTCTCTCTCTCTCTCTCTCTCTCTCCTCTGGGAATTTGGAATTGAGGAGGGAAGGAAGGATCGCTCTTTGTTATGGAGTCATCGCTGTATCGTGGTCAGAGCTCGTCTTTTTTAATGCTGGTTTTTTTTTTTTTTTTTTGCGTTTGTGTGTGATGTTTGTTTTCGTGTTTGTGTGCTTGTCTTTGTATAGATGGACTGAATGACTGACAGACAGAACGAGGTAAGACTAATGATTCATTTTGGTTTATGATCGTATGTCAAATGGTGCTCACTTTTATCATGTTTATTTTGTCTGTGTGTGTGTGTGTGTGTGTGTGTAAGAGAGAGAGAGAGAGAGAGAGAGGATACAATAATATGGCATTATATATCTAATGCTCCAATAACATTTTATGAGAAAGGCGAAACCTGTACTATAAAACGATCCAAGAGAAATGGAAACATTGTAACCAATTCATTGTCGGCGAGATTCCAGGGTCACTGATTTTGGTTAATTGATTGGTTAATATCTAATCCGTTTTTATTTTGCATATACGTAAACGTTTCAAGTTATTGTTGATTGCTAATCAAGCTAATAGACTTTTAGTGTTAATAATAATAATAATAATAATAATAATAATAATAATAATAATAATAATAATAATAATAATATCCAACTCGAATAATGCGAATATCTTCAGGAACTGCTTCATGGATTGTATGCTAATGGTGTGAATATTACAGCGATATTTTCCCCCGAGTAATTACATTTCCTTCCGCAATATATTTACGCCACGTGAATATATTTCCTTTCCCAATGCATTTAAGTGACATGAATTTATTGCCCTCTGTTTATCATCGCAGTTCTCAGGTATTTCTGACGCATCACGAACCAGAATTTCATTTCCATTCGCAGTCAGATTTATAACCAAAATTTATGACCAAAACAGATTCAAATTTCACTTTGATCTGAACCGGAAGGCTGATGGCGATGGTACTACATTCCATTACGGTATTTTACGGGAACGATGGAAATGGAATTGTGGTAATATTCATGGAAGGAAAATGGAAAATGTCATTTCATACTTGATGACAGCAATGAAGAACAAGTCACACTGGAATAATTCTCAGACGGAAATTATGCTGAAAATATTTCAAGCGTCAGAGTTCAGGAAGGAATAAGGGGAAAGAAACAATTGATGTCCACGAGAAAACTGTTAATAGATTGTGGGTTGCTAGAGACTTATCAGAGAGAGAGAGAGAGAGAGAGAGAGAGAGCTTTATTCTCCTTCCACCCTCGGTGGGTTTGGAAATGGCCAATACACCTTAATACATTATATCAGTTTCATATTTTGTAGCAATGGCTAGTTTTAAATAATGAGAGAGAGAGAGAGAGAGAGAGAGAGAGAGAGAGAGAGAGAGAGAGAGAGTTTATAGGGAAAGACAAGAAAGAATTACAGTATATTATTCATCTCCATTAGAATAATCTTTAACAACTGACCATCTTTACATTTTAGAGAGAAAAAGAATCTTAAGCAAAACCTAAATGGTCACCGAGTTTGAAACTTTTTAAGCTTTAAAGGGAAAAGTTTAAATATTCACTAGTCAGCATCATTGTGACCCTTTCTTTCTCCTGATAAGTTTTGAGTATCGGTTCTTGTAGTAGAACAATTTAATACAATCGTACACACCTAATACATGTTTGTGTAGGCTTTTGTTTCTCAATTTGCGCTACTTTCAGTAAAGTACAATCAACATTCTCGGCAATTTGTTCTTAGTGTTGCTCAGATACAATGATCAATGTAGCAGCCTCGTCTCGAAAGTTAAATCTAATTTGAATTTGTATAACTTTTTATTTATTATGAAGAGACTTTTCGCAAATAGGTTTATATATACTTGAAACGAAGGCTTTAAACACTTGAAGATTCAACATTAATAAAAGTCAGAGTTGATTAATGGAATCCTCCGATTGAATTAGTCATTTTCATTTTTATCTTTATCAAACATTGCCATCAAGGATGTGGCAATAATTAGAATCTCATCTTCCGTGGAAAAGTCGATCCAGAAATGGAAACATTTTTCAAGAGATATATGGTAATTAAAACCCTTGAACTTCAGTGTTTACCCATATACCTCTCTCTCTCTCTCTCTCTTTCTCTCTCTCTCTCTCTCTCTCTCTCTCTGCGGGAGGCATAAGTTTCTTATCTTGGCGGTCTTGGTGTCACAGTCAGTGTCAAGAAGTCTAGAAAATATGAGAAAATATGCAGCGGTATTTCTTGAAGTCCTCCGACTCTGAATGAAGGTTTCTCTTTTCACGGAATGTTCGATTTGCAAATATTTTCTCTCTCTCTCTCTCTCTCTCTCTCTCTCGTCTCTCTCTCTCTCTCTCTCTCTCCTAATAATTCCAGAACATTAGTGAGGTTGCATCTTATTTTCCTTTGTGAAATCAATGAAAATGCTTCAGTGAATGACATTCTTTTGGAACGAGGAAATGTTAGATGTCCCCAGAGATTTGGAACAACTATCATTATTATTATTATTATTATTATTCAGAAGATGAGACCTATTCACATGTAAAGGGTCCGTTGACTTGAAATTCCAGAAACTTCCAAAGAAGGTGTAAATTGAAATACTAATAAAGAGATGCCATTTATTAAAAAAGAAAAAATATAAATTAATAAAAATGTATTAAAAATGCAAGGAGAATAGTATTAAGGTAGTAATGCATTGCATCTTCGCTTGAACTTCTGAAGTTCCAGTTGCCCAGACAATCTTCAGCAGGGAGGGAGTACTGTCCCCAACTAAGTAATAGTAAAAAGTAATTGAAGGAAGCGTTTAACCAAAAGAAATCCTACTGTTTTATCGGCAATAATGTCATGCCTGTTTCGTTTGGGTTTCCCACTGATGCATCTCTTTTTGTATCTACGTATACTAAATGGCGGTTGAAACGAAATCAGAAGCCTAAAGTATTTCCAGGACAAATTCCTTTTCTCGGAGAACGAATGTTGGCCGCCATTCCATTTGCAGCGTTCCAATTTCTTAGTCACTTGTAAAGTATCTATTGTTGTCGAATGTAAATTCAGGCGTGAAGTGGTCCCTTGTTCCCCATTAGAGAGGAATGATTGCGTTTTGTTTCGCTAAGATAAAAATACACTTGAATTGAGAATTTAGCTCCGGGGGGGGGGGGGGGAAGTGGAGTATATTATACTGGATGCTCTGTTATAGTATTGTAAGAATAAAGTTCTCCTTTTCCCACAGAACGACTAGTTAAAGGTTTTTGCTTTATCGGTAGCCTAGTTTGCAAAGTCATGTCAAGAAGTCGGATCATAATATCAGTGGATTCAGGTGAAGGACTTGGTCTGGCTTTGTTGCCTGTGTCGTTTCACGCTTGTTAGATGCAAATGAGATTTCGTGAAGTCTTGGAACATAATGGATTACCTGCGATGAACACGGCCATAGCAAACTCCATTCGTTGTATTCTCTGTAATGGATGCCTGGGGAAATTTATCGTGCCTCCGCCATGCCATACCTTCCGCCCACAGAATTTGAAGAGGAGAAACTAAAGATCTTTTGAGTTTAGACAGAGGCAGAGCATTTGAATCTCGTGGGAGTAAATATGGTTTTCACATCTTGTGGCAATATACACGTGTACGTATACGCGCGCGCGCACACACACACACACACACACATATTCCTGGTCAATACGTTAATGAATGAACATAGGTTTTTACCATTCTTTCTTATCATCACATTTTGCCTCTGTTTCAGTCTTTAAGAAATTCGTTTCAATTAAGCTTTTATCTCACTCCGCAGCCCCCTTCCCCCAACTCCCCACCCCCTAGCCACCTCTCACCCTTACCTACACCCCCCACCCAAACCAGCCCAGCCTCTCATTACTTATTGTATAAAACTTCACTAATCCGACATTAAATTCGAATGAGCGTCATACAGCGCAGAGTGCCCTAGAAACTCCAGTATTCTCGGGACAGAGAAAATTAGTGGAGGGAAACTGGGATCTCAGGAGTTTCATACAAAACATTCATGTTACTGAACTTCGCCTTTCTTGGGAGCTGATCCCTTTCCTTCATTCTTAGATTCATTTCTGAGACTATGAACGGAGGTGCAGTAAATGGAATGAAAGAGGTTGCAGTTGGGGGCCTAAGGAAGGACGCTGCAACGAACGTCTATAATTGCCTACAGTGGACCATGTGCAGTCCACTTATGACACCTACCCTCCACCTTGGTTTAAATATAGGCCTAGTAGTTTAGTCTGCTTAAAATATTTCACTTTTCTATACCTTATTTAGTTAGTAGTTTGATTTGGTCTTAAGTATCATTCTATGAGAAAAGCTTTCTCATTTAGAAGCTAGACTCACTTTCGCCAGAAGACTGTGTACTTTCTCCAGGTGCTCTAACTATATCTTGACTGTCTGACTTTTGGTAATAGTCAGAATTCTCGGAATTTTTGGGTTTTATACAAAAACTCTTGAATAACATTCTGGATTTTAATATGAAACCCCCCCCCCCCCTCTCTCTCTCTCTCTCTCTCTCTCTCTCTCTCATTGGATACACGGGCTTAAGTAACTTTGTTCGTGACACGTTTAAATTTCATGGCAAATTTTTGGATATTATCTTTCTGTTGGGTTGTGGGGACTCACAAATGGACAGATGAAAAGATGTGGAACTCGTGAAAATATATATATATTTTTTTTTTTTTTGTCTATCACAGTCATCCAATTCGACAGGGTGGTATTTATGGAGATACTTAGATTATTATTATTATTATTATTATTATTATTATTATTATTATTAATTATTATTATTATCATTCTATCACAGTCAACCCTGTTCGACTGGGTGGGTATTTATAGTGTGGGGTTCCGGGTTGCACTTGCCTCCTTGGAGGTCCATCATCTTTTTCTCTCTGTGTGCTGTTTCTGATAGTAAGCTCTTCTGCATGGGTCCTGGAGCTACTTCGGCATTTTGTTTCTCCAGGTTCCTTTTCAAGGATCTTGGGATCGTGCCTAGTGTCCTTATGATTATAGGTACAATTTCCACTGGCATATCCCATATGCTTCTTTTTTCTATTTTCAGGTCTTGATACTTATCAATTTTTGGTTGTCCCATGGTATTGCGACATCAATGAGATACTTTCTTCTTGATTTTGTCTATTATTAATATTATTATTGATAGGACCCTCAAGGAACCGTCAAGAATTTCCAGGCACCTGAAATCTGCAAGATTCTTCCGAAAGAAATGTTTACCCTTTACAGTGAATTTCATATTCCGAGAGAGGCAGAGGCTGAATTTCCCTTCGACCCTGTTTGTAGTCGACGAAGCAGCAGCTGTTCCCTTCTGCTGCTGCTGTCAGGACACCTGATTATTATCGAAATGGTGATGGCGTCCTTGGGACGCTTCTTTCCTTCCTTCCCTCCTTCTGCCGCAGGATCTCTGTCACATGTTCAGTTTCACATTCACATTTGTGACAATATTGGCTGCTGTTAATAGTTGGGTTTCTCTCTCTCTCTCTCTCTCTCTCTCTCTCTCTCTCTCTCTCTCTCTCTCACCCTCCTCTCTCTCTCTCTCTTTCTCTCTCTCTCTCGTCGTTTGTTCTTCATTCTGTTTTGCAACGTTTCGTTGTTGCTTCCTTTCTCTTTTCTCTCTGTTCCTCCGATTGTTGCGTATCTGTTGTTTTTGAACGAGACAGGTTGTGTCTGCTACTTGGGCTGATAAATGTCCACACACACTACATTAGGATTCTTTCTTGTTTTCATGCAGCAGCTCCATTCTATTCGCATTCGTTTCCGCAGGGGAATAATGTCATTAGTGTGGCCTCACGCGTCTACTGTAGCATTGCCAAAGGTCCTTTGCAGCGTCTCTTCCATTGCCCGAAACTGCCAACCCCTTTATTCCTTTCACTGTACCTCCGATCATACTTCTCTTTCTCCCGTCTTTCTTCCACTCTCACCTAATAATTATTTTTTCAGTGGTGCAAGCTGTGAAGGGTTTTGGTTTTCCTCTTGTTACACTTTTCAGACCATTTCTAACTCTCAATTTCCCTTCAGCACCGAATGACCTCGTAGGTTCCAGCGGTAGAACTTTGGGCCTGAATTAAATATTCCAGTTCCAATTTATCTTTGACATTAGAATCTAATTCTCTGGAGATCTTACTT
>NC_061095.1:67547755-67557755 GCF_015104395.2 Macrobrachium nipponense
TTTCTTTCAGTACTCCAATGCTTGAATAGGCCCCAGAAGCAGCTGTTCCCCTGAGGCGCTTCTGTAGAGACTTCACTGCGTGTCTCTCTCTCTCACTCTCTCCATTTCATCTACTTCTTGGAAAAAGAAGAGGCTGTTGACAATGGCCTTCTTTGCATCCGTCCTTCTGGGGCTCAGAAGAAGAAGAAGAAGAAGTTGTTGTTATGGCCTTGTCATGGAGGCATCTGGCACCTTTCATTAAGGAAGACTTCTAGTCGCTTTATTGTGGAGCCAATAGCTCCTCCTCCTCCTCCTCCTCCTCCTCCTCCTTTCTTCTGGAGCTCTTTGGAGAAATGGCGTCTCCTTTTTGGTGAAGTGGTCACTGAGGGTCAACGGAGGTGTGAACTAACCTTTATTCGGAAGTGACCTCTGATCTTTTTGGGCTTTAGTTCACAAGGACATTTTTGTTCGTCTCGGTTATCAAAGTCCCTTTTGGGTTTGGTCTATGTGTTAAGTAACAAAGTTCATTAGGTAACAGAGAGAGAGAGAGAGTCAAAGTCAAAGTCAAAGTCAAAAACCTTTAGTCCATTCTAAAATAGTTATTCTTCTACATTACAACTATAATTAGTTTTACATAAAATTCACAATAATTGGATTGTAAAATTTATTCTAGGAATATATATAAACTTCAAGTAAAATTTAAGAAGTATTGCTTAAGTTTCCTTTTGAAATAAATCAGAACTAACATCTATACATTTTCTTAATCCCAGAGGTAGTTTATTCCAGCAAGCTGGGCCCCTTATTGCCATCGAGCGTGAACCCAAATCTGTTCGATAGCTGTCTACATATGGATTTTCATTCTGTCTTGTTAATGCATTCCTACAATTACCAACTGTAGGAAATGTGTATAGCCAGTTGGGATATTCTTTTCTCAAACTTTTAAAAACAAAAACACAAACATCGTACATACACTTTTCTTTTAATTTTATTCACTTTAATTGCCGGAGGGTTGGGGTGATGTGATCGTGTTTTTTCACCCCAATAACGGCTACTCTACCTGCAAAGTTTTGGATTTTTTTTGAGCTTTTTCCATGTGCATATCATTAGTTACCCCCCATATCTTAAAACAGTAGTTTATTACACTCAGGACCAGACTTTCCACAATCAAAGCTCGAGTAGTATCATCAAAGTAATCTTTTACTCTACTTAGATACATTAGAATGCCACTGACTTTTCTACTCAGCTCGTCAATGTGAGTACTGAATGTCATACCTGTCCATGTGTAGACCTAGGTTTTTCACATGTTGACTTATCTTTACTTTATCCCCATCGCATTTTATTACAATGTCATCTGGATTTTGCTAATATACTGTGAGCTACCCACAAACATGCACTGTGTTTTGGTGGCATTTAATAATAGCCCTTTTCTTAGAAAATATTTCTTAATTTTGAGCAATATTAGTTCAGCCCTTTTAATCAAGGCATCTAGATTTTCTATTTGATCAGCCAAAAGAACTTGGGTGTTTATCAGCATATTGAATTAGCAGGCAGTTTTCTATGTATTTAATCATATCATTAACGTAGATTAAAAAACAGAATTGGGCCTAGGACAGATCCCTGTGGGACCCCAAATTCAACCTTTTCAATACAAGAATTTACCGTTTAATCCGTCTCCTAATCTAACTACCTGACTCCTATCTCCCACGTAATCTCGAAACCAGAAATATCAATGTGATGTTCCTTAAGAGATTTACACATTTCATCATGGTTGACACTATTGAATGCCTTTGATAGGTCGCATAAAATTAATATGGAAACTTTTTTTTTTCTATCAATATTTTTTTTTATAAGTTTTTCATCTGTTAATTTCATCAAAGCTGTTTTTTTTGTTGATAACCTTTACGGAATCCATGTTGAGTTGTTAGAATCAAATTATTTTTTTCTAGATGTTCCATTAACTGATTACACACAATCTTTTTCCATTACCTTCGATAACACCGGAAGGACAGAAGCAGGTCTGTAATTACCAGGTCGTCCTTGTCTCCTTCCTTGTGAAAAGGGTTTACGAGGGGTTGTTTCCATATAGAAGGGTATTTCCAGTTACAATCGATGTATTTATAATAACCGTGATATAATATGCAATAACTATAAGGGAATCTTTTAGAAAGCTGGTAGGAATACCATGCGTCCCGTAAGCATTACTATTATTCAAGCTCTTAACTGCTAATATTATTGTTTCTACTGTAACTGGTTGAGGTCTAAGTAATCTTATATTATTACCAAGATTAGTTTGAGTGGTTCTATCATCTTCATTTTCGTAACTTTTGTAGCATTTCCTGCGTTTTTACCATAAGTTTATTTTTCCTACATTAGCAAAGTATTGGTTAAATTGATCTGCTCTAGCTTTTGGGTTGTATTCAATCTTTTTATTTGATTTAGTAGATACAATATTATTCATAATTTTCCATGTTTCTTTACGAGATTTACTTTTTTTTCTTGATCTTGTCTTTGTTATAATAAGCTTTGGCAGTACGCATCTTAGAATTGATGAGTTTTTTTCATTTCCTTATACTCGTTTTGATTTTCATTATGTCTATTTTGTTTTAAGCCTTCTGCATTTTGTCCCTTTCAATCATTCTGTTTTTGAGATCATCGTCTATCCAAGGCGCACTGGGTCCTCCTTATTTCCTGTGGTTATTGGGGCACATTTATCTAAAGCACTATTATATACTTCATTGAAAACAATTCCTGTTTGAATATCTGTGTCATCAGTAATGCGTGATTGTATCTAGAATTAGTTTTTGGTCCTAGCAATGTATTGCACAACAAATCTGCAGAATAATATTTTAATCACCTAGAGGTTACCGTGACTGGTTTACGTTTGGCTTCTTAATATCTATTATAAATGAAATGTGTTCATGATCAGCTACAATACTTGGGTTTACCTCCATGTTAATAACACTTTCCCTGCTTGTTAGTTATTAAAACGTCTAGTAGTGTGGGATGAGATGGGGCTAACTCTAGTAGGTTTATTAATCATTTTGATTTAATTTGGTGACTCTTATGATATAATGCATCTTTGCTGAACCTACCATCAAATCATCATTTAGATCGCCTATTACATAAATCAATTTATTCTTTAAAGAAACTTCTCTCAGACATTCCAAAATATAGTTAAAAGTATCATTTGAAGCATGCGGATGTCTATACAAGCAACCAATGATAACAGAAGTAGCTTACGAGATTGTACAGAGACAAACTCTTCTACCCCATCTACTCTTTGAACCTTAAGATTACAAATGTCAACAGAAAGATTATTTTTCACATAAAATACAACAAACCTCCACCTCTTCCTTTGTCATCTAAATATTTATAATTAGGAATTCAACGAGTGAATCGACAACATTCGGGGTTTAACCAAGTCTCAGTTAAACATAATATATCAATATTTCTATTAAGAGCATTAATTCAATTTCACATATCTTACTAAGGAGACTGTACATTCAAATATTCTACACACAAAAGATCGTTTTTTTGGAGTCACATGATTAGCTATCCCAGTACCAATGTCCGGGACGAGCACTTCTTGTGTGATAACTGCCTCTTGATGGAAGAGGCGGGAAGTCATATTCCCACGCAGACGCTCGTGACCAGTAGTTGTCATGGGAGAGGTCATGGTAGTCATAAGGCTGAGCTGAGTGACCTCTATTTGCCGACTGCCTATTGGAGAGAGAGAGGAGAGAGAGAGAGAGAGGCGGGGGAGGGAGCGGGCTGGCTGTCGACTGATATTTCTGACTCGGAAATAGGTGTCGCCGAGCATACATACGCACAGACACCACACACACACACACACACACCTCTATATATATATATATATATATATATATATATATATATATATATATATATATATATATATATATATATATATATATATATATATCTATATATATATATATATATATATATATATATATATATATATATATATATATATATTCATAGACAGATATAAAGCAAGTACTTCTCAGTGTTACTCTCATGTTTGCAAAGACTAAACTCATGAATATGGAAGCACATGATTAAGTGTGCTAAACCATCTCTTGCCACCAAAGTTATTGGACAGCCTCCGGGTATTTTTGAAGCCTCCTCTCAACGTCCTGAGAGTCACTCACTTCATTTTGCTAGGAAATGTGAAAAAAGTATGAGATAATTTGTATAAGCATCATTATAAGTGTATGGTACTAGAGATTTTACATGATTTTCAGAAGTTTTTTTTTTCGTCTACTAATAATATTTTGAGAATATTTTTAAACAGATTGATAAGGCAAGTTAGAAACGCATATTATTTGGAGAATTATTTTAAACTTTAAGGTAATTTTTTTTTCATTGATGAGGCAGGTTGAAAAAGCATATTATTTGGAGAATATTTTTAAACAATTAGGTAACTTCTCGTTGATATATAATAAAATAGAGTGAAAATGCAAATCAATATTATTTACATTTTTCTCTCTGAATGGCATATCTGCATTCTCCTTATTCTCATTCATTCTTTTTCCAGTTTGAGAATCAAGATAACAAAATTACATTGAAATAACTTTTCTTGAATTTCTGAAGAAGTTCCATCAGTTGCATGACATCCTTAGTAGGGAACCCCTTTTTTTTTCTATGAAATTAACCTGGAATTATGACCAGAAAATAAACCCATTATATCAGAATGGCTACAAGAGTTTGAGTCCTTACATAACGACCCGTATTCAAGAAACAGACAGGATTCAGCCATATTTTGTTAGATGCTTTTGGTGTAGTGGTTTAATTAAATGTGGTATTATCGTCATTGGAACAGTAATTCTATTGCAAAAAAAAGTATTCAGTATATCCTGTCACATTTGGTATGAGCTGCATTACATAAAGTATATAAATTTATTTTTCTACGTAATTTAAAGCGAGTTTTTATTTAAGGGGATTATGCCATGATTTGTATATTTGCTTAGAAATGATAAATTCAAATGAATCCAAATTCAGTGAGGTCTTACTCGTTGAATCTGAATTCATTTGAATTTATGATTTGTAAGCCAATATACACCTCAGGCCATAAACCATCCTAAATAAAAACCACAGCATTAAATTGCATTAGAAAAATACATTTATGTACATGACGTAATGCAGCCCATTGCAAATGTGACAGGAGATATTGAATTTTTTTTCTTGCAATAAAATAGCTTTATGTATTATTACTGTTCCAATAACGAAAATAGGATATTTAATGAAACCATTATACCGAAAATATCTCACAAAATATGGCTTAATCTTTTCTGTTACATGAATATAACTAGTAATGTGACGACCCAAACTCTGGCAGTATGCTGATTTTAATGGCGTTATATTCTGGACATTATTGAAGTTAATTTCATAAAAAGGTCAAATTCCTCACTCTGTTGGACGGTGGAAGGAACAGCCTCCCTACTGAGGATGTCGTGCAGTTGGAACTTGAGAAGTTCAAGCGAAGACACAAAGCATTACTACCCCAATACGATTCTTCTTGCATTTTAATATTTTACTTACATTTTTATCTATTCATTTATTTATTTGTCGACAAATTATAATTTTTATCATTTCAGCAGACAAAACCTATTCACATGGAACAAGAAGCCCACCAAAGGGGTCACTGACTCGAAATTGAAGCTTCCAAAGAAAGTTGGTTTCAACCTCCCACCGCTAAAGACCCCCCAACACTGCGGCAGTAACTGATCACGATACAGAGCCAGTGATTTTTCATCGCCCTGGGGAAGACGTGAACCCCCCTCGACATCTGAGTGGCATGCCACGACACTAACCATTATACCAGCGGAAAGAATTAGTGGAAAGAAGATAAAATGTCAAAATGGCGAACGTCTTTTACCGTGAGAAGGAGAATCAGGACAAAGACGAATGCGATGAAATACAAAGAAGAAAGAAATAAAGTAACCATGATTACAAGAACAAAAGGAATATTAATCATAAGAAGATCACTTAGTTGGGAATAAAAAGACACAATCGTTTATTCCCTGAATCTCTTTGGAACTGTAATCACTCACCATTAGCCTAAGTGCTCTCTCTCTCACTCTCTCTTCTTCTTCTTCTTATATCTCTCTCTCTCTCTGTCTCTCTCCCTCCCTCTCTCCTCTCTCTCTCTCTCTCTCTCTCTCTCTCTCTCCTGTCTAAATGGCCGTTCGGTTTCTTGCTTTTTGGATCCCGACCACAAAGGATACAGTGTTGGGATTCTGCGAATGGAGGGAGAAGAAGAAGAAGTAGAATTGAAGAAAATTGATTAATTTTACGGCTTAGGATTAATTCGGGGGATTCTGGAGGACTTAGTGTTCCTTTTGTGTCAAAAGTCTCTCTCTTTTTCTAAGGAGAATTTGAAAAAATATTACTGAAGTGGAGTAGATGAATGGATCTGAAGTGAGAGAGAGAGAGAGAGAGAGAGAGGAGGGATAGAGAGAGAGGAAGCAGTGCACGACCTTTGTGTATATCTAAAGAACCAACTTTTGTCGTAGTAATATACAGAATGATGTCCATTTCATTCAAACAAAAATGCTTCAGCGTGGATCAGTTGTGGTTGAGGGCGTGGTATACCTCAGAGAGAGAGAGAGAGAGAGAGAGAGAGAGAGAGAGAGAGAGAAGAGAGACCGTCATCAAAAACAATCTTATCTTTTCGGCTTAAGACTTTTTGAGACCAGAGTTGCCCCAAAGGTTGAAGCATTTTCTCCTCCTTCAAAATGACACTGCAAGGATATATATATATATATATATATATATATATATATATATATATATATATAATATATATATATATATATATATATATATATATATATATATATATATATATATATATATATATATATATATATATATATAATATATATATATATATATATATATATATATATATATATATATATATATATATATATATATATATATATATATATATATATATATATATATATATATATATATATATATATATATATATATATATATATATATATATATATATATATATTATATATATATATATATATATATATATATATATATAATATATATATATATATATATATATATATATATATATATATATATATATATATATAATATATATATATATATATATATATATATATATATATATATATATATATATATATATATATATATATATATATATATATATATATATATATATATATAATATATATATATATATATATATATATATATATATATTAATTCAGGAGGGTCCATGATACACATGTTGTTAAAAACGCCAAGTTTATTAACAGAAAAAACGTTTAGCACTACTCAGTGCATCATCAGTCTGTGAAAAGTAAAAAAGACACAATGAAATACATTATTAGCATAAAAGGAATTCACAGTGCAATTAAAATTAATATATATATATATATATATATATATAATATATATATATTAGTAATATATATATATATATATATATTGCACTGTGAATTCCTTTTTATGCTAATAATGTATTATTAACAGAAAAAACGTTTAGGCCACTACTCAGTGCATCATCAGTCTGTGAAAGTAAAAGACACAATGAAATAATTTATTATTCCATAAAAGGAATTCACAGTGCAATAAAATTAATATATATATATATATAATATAATATATATATATATATATATATATATATATATATATATATATATATATATATTATATATATATATATATATATATATATATATATATATATATATATATATTAATATATATATATATATATATATATATATATATATATATATATAGTATATATATATATATATATATATATATATATATATATATTAATTTTAATTGCACTGTGAATTCCTTTTATGCTAATAATGTATTTCATTGTGTCTTTTACTTTTCACAGACTGATGATGCACTGAGTAGTGCTAAACGTTTTTTCTGTTAATAAACTTGGCGTTTTTAACAACATGTGTATCATGGACCCTCCTGAATTCTATATATCTTGCTGACTGGAATATTGAAGACAAGGCAGAATTTCCTGGTCTAATCGAATTGAATCAACAGTAATAATAATGATAATAATTGTATCACATATGCAGCATGTCTGTGTAACTTAACAATGAGTCTTGATGCGCATGGTATATGACACGTGAAAATAAGATAGAAATTCTGAAAAAAATACGATATAAAAAGCATGTAGAACTCATTTCCATTTTCCTACAGACGAATCCTGTGAAAGTTCTTCCTGTATCGGGCTTCTCATATCATGTGGTTCCTGGACATCTTTGAACCGAAGGAGAAAACCTACTTCTTAGGAACCGGAAATTTTCTTTCTAGAAAGTTTGGTCGCTTTCTCCCGAGGATTGGGACTTTCAATGACCACGAACTTTCTTCCGATAAGCTTTCTCCTGAATGGAAAGTAGAAAAAGACGGACAGACAGACATACGGACGAAGTGGGGAGGGAGAGATGGACAAAGAGCAAGAAAGAGAGAACGAGAGAAACAGACAGCCAGAAAAACAAAGAGCTATAGCAAGAGAGAGAGAGAGAGAGAGAGAGAGAGAGAGGACTTAATCACTCATGATAATGTCATTGTTGATTATTAGATATTATCATTTTAGTAGAATCACAAAGGGATGTCTAAATAATAATGATTTGCTTGCTGAGGGTCCCTACTCCGTGGTCAGGCGAAATAGCATAATGAACCTTAATTACTATCATTAATTACAGAAGGTATTAAAGGGAGGGTAATGTCATTTTAACCCCTGGGCGGCTTAATGTGCCTTGATGATTGGGATGCCCTTCTTTCAGTTTTATATAATACGTAATGCATCGATATATATACATACATACATACATACATACATACATACATACATACATACATCATACATATATATATATATATATATATATATACATACATACATACATACATACATACATACATACATACATACATACATACCTATACATACATACATACATAATATATATATATATATATATATATATATATATATATATATATACATGCTTATATGTCACTAAATAGCGTGTGACAATATATTTAGCCAAGGCCACAGGAAAAATAAAAGAAGGAGTACCGAGCGCTTTCGAGTTATTTCAACACATTTTCGAGGTACAATGCTAAAACCACAGAGAACATCTAACAAAGTAAACATAAAACTGAAAAAATTTAAAAACAAGTATTCAAAATCTGGTTAAAAACAGTACAGCAGGTACAGAACAGTTCAACAGGTGATTAAAAAGAAACAACCCTACAAATCTCGTTAACAACAAATGGGTCCAGTTTGTACATACCCTGGCTTACATTCATTAAGTCACTGTGATATTTGATAAAAGCAGATTCAATAATATTCCTACGAGTTATATTATTACAATATAAAACAACTTTTGCCCCCTCCCAATGAATATTGTGATTCAAATTATTAATGAGTAAAAACAAAGCATTCGACATTTGTCCTGTTCTCACACTATATCTATGTTGTTTAATTCTGGTGTCCAGTCCATTCCCAGATTGTCCGAGATAAAAACACTTGCAGTTCATGCAAGGAACCCCGTAAATGCAGCCCTGAGAAACTTTGGGAGAATTCCTTATTAGTATGTTTTTCAGTGTATTTGAAAATCTAAAAACAAAATTAATATTAAAATTCTTGCAAAAACTTGGAACCCTCCATAAGAGGTCATTATATGGTAAAACGAGCACATTATCATTATTAAAAGCCATTCTCGGAGTTGCAGAATAAAAAATTTGTTGTGCTTTTTGTAAAGCACATTCAATAAAATATTTAGGGTATTTCAATTTTTCCGATATGTTGAAGATATTTTCAAACTCTTCCTGAAGAAATTTCGGGCTGCAGATACTTAAGGCTCTTAAAAACATTGAAGCAAAAGTAGCCTTCTTAACTTGATTACTATGGTTAGAATAATAGTGAATGTATGAATTTACGTTTGTAGGTTTTCTATAC
>NC_061095.1:67565255-67581165 GCF_015104395.2 Macrobrachium nipponense
TAGTTAAGTTAGAGTGTTTTACTTTAATTTCAAGTTCACTAACCTTTTAATCTATGATTGAATTTTCCTATATGTATGGATGAAAGCATTCAAAATAAAAATAAAAATTACATGCAAACAAGCATATCTGCTCCCACAAGATCCATTCTTACCGTTTCATCTGTTTTTGCATTATATGCTCATAATTGTTCAATTTTTTAAATGAAATCTTGTAATTGGTACCAACACTCCACATAATATTCCAAAGTAAATTTACCATTTGGCAGCAAATGTACGTAGTAATACAGTAGTAATAAATTGGCAAAAAAAGTTGTGAAAACCTATGATATTTGCTTGTACTGTACATGATGCAAAATGAAACATGGTTCAAGTCGATTAGAATAATTTTTTCAAATTTTTTTTAGGAATGTGCATGCTTCTTGCAGAAATGGCATTTTACTAGAAAATACCAGGCAGAAGTGTTGGTTACAATACCTTCATAAAAGGCTCCCAATTGAATATGCATTTTTGAGAACTCCCACAATTGGGCTATGAGATTTTAATAAATTGTTATAAATAGGTTCTGACTTGATCAAGAGCTTAATAAATAATCATAAAATATAATAAACTGTATTCATTCCTCTAGGTTCTTAGATTTGTCTGACACATATGTATTGTTTAATGTACAGTATACAATCATAAGCACAAGCCAAGAAAAGGAAAATAATTACTGTATACTATATTGGTGAAATAATAAGATATGAGAATAAGTTTGTTTCATTCTAACTGCCCTCTCAATTTTAGATAAAGATACTTAGCAATTAATGTTAACTGCCCTCTCAATTTTAGATAAAGATACTTAGCAATTAATATTACATTAACTGAAGGATTTTATTTAATGATTCAGAGATGCCTAATATATAAGTCTTAAGCTATGATAGAGCCCTATAATCATGTTAACAAGCAATATTAATCAATTTAGTATTAAATAATGTATAAAGAGAAGTTTATTGCTGCATAAGAATAAATTTTAACATTAAAAAAGCCGCGCTACGCCACAGCCGAGTTTTAGTTGAGGGTATGAACAATAGATGGCGCGCATTCTGACGGGTTGGATGATGTTTTTTTTTTAATGGTATTAATAGTCAGTTTCCCATCTTTCGTGTATTGTCTTTGGTTACAAGGGTTGAGAATAACAGTTGTTCGAGTCGTTAAATAGGAACTGCTTTTTTGATGAGGGGTGATCTAGAAAGTATGGTACAGTATGGTAGGAAATTTATCAGTTACGTTATAGTATTTCTGCTAGTATACGGTACGAAGATTTTAAGGGACGGTGCGGTATTTGTTAGTGTACGGTACGCCATTCTTAGGTATGGCCTAAGGTATTTGTTAGTGTACGGTAGGGTGTTTCTGTTAATATACTTCACGAAATTTTTCAGAAAGATACGGCCTTTTTAGGGTACAGTACGTAATTTCTGCTAGTGTACGGTACATTTTCCAGATACTTTACGGTAATATATTTGTTAGCATACGGTACAGCATTTTTCAGCACGGGAAAGAATAAATAGACCGTGCCGAACTTTCAACCACATTTTCCAGTTGAGAATTGCTCTATTTATTGTAACTGTACATTATGTTTTTCTCAGATAACTCTAATTTACGGCTCTGCCTGATGCTTGCATTCCTCTATCGACAGTTATATTTTAACTGTATTTATAAATTAGCACAGGTACAGTAACCATGATATTGGAGTAGGCCTATATATATATTATATATATATATATATATATATATATATATATATATATATATATATATATATATATATATATATATATATATAATATGACAAATAGCAATGCGGATTCAAGTCGTATATATTCAGCAATTCCATTTTTTTAATAACGAGGTTCCCAGTTTAAAAATAAAATAAAAATCTTGCATGGTATTATTCATGTCCATTGTCTACCTTTTGCTGCAATATTCTGCTTTCCATAGTGCACACGTTCATTAAGAGTGAAGTCGCTTTTTGAGAGAGGAATTTAATGACGCTGAAGGCTCTCTCTCTCTCTCTCTCTCTCTCTCTCTCTCTCTCTCTCTCTCTCTCTCGCTCTCTTCTCGTCTCTCTCTCTCTCTCTCTCTCTTCTCTCTCACCTCTCTCTCGTCTGATATCTGCACTAACTTTTGAGCAAATGATTTCCTTAATCCTTAACTCAGCCTGACAGATTCATATTTCGTAATTAGTCGTAATAACCGTCCAGCATTGCAGACTGACAAGCTTTTGTATTTGGTTGTTGACCTAATTATATTAATTGATAATATAATCAATTAAAAGTTTTGGTCAAAATAAAGGTACAACTTCTCTGAGGCAGTTGGAAGTCAGAAAGCACAACTTACCGAGTCAGAAAGTACCATAAAAACCAGACCAAAAAGAGTGCAGGAGGAGAGACGATATACTGAGAATTTTAATGTTTTAGCTTCAGAAATGGACGTATACCAAATATTTAAATAAGAAAAACTATTACTTTGTCATGTTATATTACTGAACAAACCAATAGTAACCCTGGCGCCAAGGTTTCTGACAAATTGGATTGCTCCTATTAAAAGCGAAACTGAATCCATTAGAATATCTGTGGGAATGTAAGAGACAAATCGTCTGCAAGTTGATGCCTACTCGCCCACTTCAAAGAAAGTCTCAAGTTTTCAAATTCTGCCTCGTTCCAACCGTTGAAATTCAATATCCCTCTCACTGTAACTAATTGTAAAAGGGCAGAAATAATATTCCTGGGAAACAGCCGCTCTGCTTCTGATCTTCCTAATTCTTTTCCACCTTCCCTCTTGAGAGCCTGGCGAAATCTGGCTCATCTGGATTTTTTTTTATGTTTAATTTCAGCTTATTCCCAGGGCTTCCCCTAACGCGTGTGTCTTCCATTCAAGCGAAAGGATGTTCCCAATTTAGGTGCCGCTTGTTAAGGAGAAATCATTTTCCCCACTAAGGTTTTTGGCCTCCATTGTTTTGGGTTCTAACTGCTTTTGGGGGAACTCGCAATAACGTTTCTTACGCTGTCTGGCAGTTTCATTCACTTATTGTTGATTAAAGGTCAGCTGAATTTGTCTTAGGCTGCGTTTATATATATATATATATATATAATATATATATATATATATATATATATATTATATATATATATATATATATATATATATAAGTAACAAAGTAAACAGTACTTCTCTCTTGTTGAAAACTGTTGACAACCAATTTAGTACTGACCAACTGAGTTCTCCATCACTCTCTCCTTGTTACCAGTTGGTACAAATATTGGGGAGGAACCCTAAGTTACAATGACATTGGATTCAGAAAGATAAATGGATACAGTCAACGTATCTCTGACACTTCATTGGCTGTTATACCCAGAGAAGTTTCAGGAAAAGTTGGGGCCAAAACCTATAAGTGTATAGATGCCCCCAGCGATTGTAATATATCTCTATGTTCCTTTTAACGCTTAAAATAACTATTTGGGTAGAGACTTGAGCCAAAATGGAAATAACAATACAAGATTGCATATATAGAACAAAGGGTGTATGAAGCCATGTAACTGATCAGTCGTGGTGTGATGATTCACGGAAATGGTCGGATATAAAATAATATATTAGCCTATTTCAAAACATGGGAAAAAAATTAATTATATATGTATATATATTATAGACTTTGGATCCATTTCTGGAACTTTTCTAGGAATGAGAAGACCCAATGCAATATCAGAAATACCTTGACTGTCTCCATTCATCTCCATTAACAACATAAGGCTTTTGAATATAATGTCCAAGGAACAGAGGGTCCTTCCTTCTTCACTAGTTGCAATGAACGAGGAACAAACATGTGAGAAGGAGAGGGTGATAAAGAAATTGATCGGTCAATCAATACTGAAATGGGTGTCAACACTTCTCAACTGAAACTATACCTGGTTTTGTTTCTGTCCATGTATGTATGTACGTATGCAGCCTATGTATAATCACTATTGAACACTGACAAGTCAGACTTATTTATGTATGCATGTATATATAATCGCCATTGAATACTGACAAGTCAAACTTATGTATGTATAATCATTGAATATTGACAAGTCATATGCATGTATGTATGTATGTATGTATAATCCCCACTGAATACTGGAAAGTCAAACGTAGTCAAAGACATAATCAGCTGACCTCTGATCAGCCAGAGTGAATGAAAACCCTCGACAGCAGAAGAGAAAACAAACTTAATACAGATTCCCCCAAAATCAGTCGGAACCCAAAAGCAAAAGAGGCCAAAAACCTTCGGGGCAAAGTTTACTTTCCCTTAACAAGCAGCATCTAATTGGGAACATCCTTTATCTTTAATGGAAGACAACACTTGAGGGTAAGAAGCCCTGGAAATAAGGGCAGATGAAAGAAAGCATTGCGTATTGTCACGGCACATAACGAGCATAAATACCACGTTTACCAAATTGATCATTTCCACTTCAATGTCATCAGTGTAAGAATGAAATGTCACGTGTGGCATCATCGCAGATTTTTTCCATATAACAGCAGCAGTCAGATTATTCCCGGCAGAACGCAAAACCATTTTTGCATTTTGTACTTGAAAATATTATCCCATGTTTTAATTTTTGCTCAGAACGTTTCGTATGTTTGTATCGTTCGTATGTGACCGAACCAACCTTACCCAGACTTACCTTACCTAACTTAACACCTCACCTAACCTAAACCTTACCTCACCCGACCTAGGGTACCCTGTCCTTACCCTAGTGAATGACATTATATTATGAAAATATTCCATATACTTAACCTTAATCTGAATGAGAACTATCTGTGGGATTTAGGTAATGCTATTTCAAGTGTATTTTTTCAGAAAACTCCCCACTTTCCCACAGTGGTCCTAGGAATTATGGGATATAATGACGGGTCCAGTGTCTTTAAAATTATTCATTTGCGAACGAATATAAATTTTAAAAAGTTTAAAATAAAACTCACAACCCAGGAAAATAATGTTTTCAAGTCCAAATACAATAATGGATAAAAGGGAGGAATTTCCAATAAAAATTTATGCAATGAAATGCGTCCACATTGTTTTATTAGGAATAATCTCTCTCTCTCTCTCCTCATCTCATCTCTCTTCTCTCTCATCGTCTCTCTCTCTCTCTCTCTTCTCTCTCTCCTTCTTTCTCTCTCTGTCTCTGTCTCTGTCTCTGTCTCTCTCTCTCTCTCTCTCTCAACCTAATGAAAACTGGCATATGAGAAAAATTACCTACGCCAAGAAAATATTTCGCTCATTTTCCCTAATACGGGAAAATTACATAATGCTGAAAATACTTTCTCCATCGTTACTTTCTAGGCAATAACTCCTCACGGACTGCAAGGAACGTTCCCGTGAATACGACAGCCACAATAATATAGGGATTAGGGCGTCAAACGTATTTCACGGTGTTTAGTACTAGCCCTTGGGGTTTAATTACAGTCGACCCGCCAAAAATAACGGTAAAATCTTAATAAGCAACCGAAATAGTATAGGAAACTGCAAATTCCAAAGAAATAACCTACGCGGAGTTATTAGTTAGATTTATATGTATATATGAACACTTACTGAAAAGGAAACCACAATTCTTATTACTATTAATGAAAGGTCAAAACATCCCCTTTACCTTATGATACTGTAGACTTCCAAGTTCCCTTCTTCAAGTCCTCAGTGCCCTTAGGAACGTCTTCAGTTGAGTTCCTGAGATGCCCCTTGGGGTACAGCCTGCCCCACAACTGCTTAATAGCATAAGTAAACTCAGATAGGGTTGTGGTATCCAGAAGTGGCGAAGTCCCATAGAATTTTTGTTCGATTAATATCCAAAAGGTGTCTTAAATGAATAAGTTAGTTCATCTTGATGTTTCTGTCTAACAAGACACCTTCACCAAAGCCATAGCACCCAAGGCTAGCCCCTACCATCACCTAATCAGGTTGCTCTGAGGGGTTAATTAGCAGTGTACCTGTTGGCCATAGGTACCCGACCCCTTCTTACTGTAAACAAGTAAACAAGTCCTTGGTCCATAACACTACTGTGAAGGTCACCTCGTTACTCCCAGGGATGCTCCTTCAGTCCTGCATTTCCTTCTTCGATCGTAGGACATTGCAGGCTTTCGACAGGCACTTAAACTCTTGAAACGAAAGCAGTCAAACCCATTCCATCACAGATTGGTTCCTGTCTCTTCAATTCTAGGCCAGGAGGGCTTGGCTTTGCAGATTTGTAGTCGCTTGTCTTGCAGTAAGCTTTCTGGTTTTAGACCTTACCTGGGCAATGAAGCGGTACACTGATCGCCCATAATCACAGATGATTCTTGCAATTTCTCTAACTTTCTGCTAAGTCTTGGCAAGTTTGATGGTTGAGGCCTCATCAACACAGCTTGTACTTTCCGAAATGTGTGCTATTGAAGGAAACAACCAACACTTGAGTTTGATTCATTTCGGCAGCTCTTCACTCAAATCCACTCCGGACATGAGCTCACGAGGGTACTGAAAGGGGAGGAGCCGGTCCGGAATAGTCGTTACTGACCTTCTTGAAGAGAGACTTGTTCTGAGGGGTGTCAAAAATTTGGTTAGATAAAAAGACACACTGTGAAATATGCCTTTAAATATGATTAAAGCATAACATAAAAATGGTTGAATAATCACCCAACAGCAGCCTAAGAGTTTAATACATTTGTACAGTTTTATTTCCAAAAATCAATTTGACAGATATTTCCTTTATCGTCCAATAAATCCTTTTGAACTGATTCCATGAGGTAATCTGCCATTTCAGTATTACAGAACTATCCCATCAAATCCATTAACATTTTACTAATCGCTTTGAGCCGTTCACTTGTTTCAGCTCTGCCACTTTCTCCTCTGTCTCCTGTCATTTTTTTCTCTCGAATTTTGACTCGAGTATTACAGTAATAAATGTATGACGGGTGTATGCATACACTTCCATAAAGTGTGCTAATGGATTATGTAAGCGCATGAGTTTTGAGCAGTATACACCTTCATATGAACAACACGAAATAATCAGCACAATATAGGTTGTATAATCCGACATTTATCAACATATCAGTCATTAAGGCAAAGGCACTCATGTACGCACACATAGGCCTATTCAAACAAATACCTTAATAAGGTTCAAAATTTGTTGGATGAAACCCATTTATGAATATTTCATTACAAGGAAATTTTGGTATGAAAAGACAAAAAACTTAAACCTTCAGTCTCAATATTATTAGTTAATAATTTTCAAACTCACGACTTACAGGAAGACAGACTGATTCATTTGTACGAGTAACTGGCGACGCAGTGTCTATGGTCGTCTACGATAAAACAGAGACTCCAGTGAAAAGCAGTTACAAGGCGTCATCTTAAAACTAATTAATTCTGAAAGAAAAAGAGATCTGAGGTTCCTAAGGACGCGGCTTCCCCCAGGGAATGTTGTGTTCGTCTTCCTCCAGAAGGTGAAGAGGGATTGATGATCCGATATTATTATTATTATTATTATTATTATTATTTTTTTTTTTTTTTTTTTTTTTTTTGCTCTATCACAGTCCTCCAATTCGACTGGGTGGTATTTATAGTGTGGGGTTCCGGGTTGCATCCTGCCTCCTTAGGAGTCCATCACTCTTCTTACTATGTGTGCCGTTTCTAGGATCACTCTTCTGCATGAGTCCTGGAGCTACTTCAGCCTCTAGTTTTTCTAGATTCCTTTTCAGGGATCTTGGGATCGTGCCTAGTGCTCCTATGATTATGGGTACGATTTCCACTGGCATATCCCATATCCTTCTTATTTCTATTTTCAGATCTTGATACTTATCCAATTTTTCCTCTCTTTCTCTTCAAACTCTGGTGTCCCATGGTATTGCGACATCAATGAGTGATACTTTCTTCTTGACCTTGTCAATCAACGTCACGTCTGGTCTGTTTTGCACGTATCAACCCTATCCGTTCTGATACCATAGTCCCCAGAGGATCTTTGCCTGATCGTTTTCTATCACTCCTTCAGGTTGGTGCTCGTACCACTTATTACTGCAAGGTAGCTGATGTTTCTTGCGCAGGCTCCAGTGGAGGGCTTTTGCTACTGAATCATGCCTCTTTTTGTACTGGATCTGTGCAAGTGCCGGGCATTCACTTGCTATGTGGTTTATGGTTTCACTTTTCGTATTGCACTTCCTACATATGGGAGAGATGTTATTTCCGTCTATCGTACTTTGAACATATCTGGTTCTTAGGGCCTGATCTTGTGCCGCTGTTATCATTCCTTCAGTTTCCTTCTTTAGCTCTCCCCTCTGTAGCCATTGCCAATTGTCATCGCTGGCTAGTTCTTTAGTCTGTCTCATGTATTGTCCGTGCATTGGTTTGTTGTGCCAGTCCTCTGTTCTTTCTGTCTTTCTCCTGTCTCTGTATATTTCTGGGTCTTCGTCTGCTTTTATTAGTCCTTTCTTCCCATGCACTCTTTAGCCACTCGTCTTCACTGGTTTTCAGATATTGCCCCAGTGCTCTGTTTTCGATGTTGACGCAGTCCTCTATACTTAGTAGTCCTCTCCCTCCTTCCTTTCGTGTTATGTATAGTCTGTCCGTATTTGCTCTTGGGTGTAGTGCTTTGTGTATTGTCATATGTTTCCTGGTTTTCTGATCTATGCTGCGGAGTTCTGCCTTCGTCCATTCCCACTATTCCTGCGCTGTATCTGATTACTGGCACTGCCCATGTGTTTATGGCTTTTAATCATATTCCGGCGTTGAGTTTTTGACTTGAGTATCGCCTTGAGTCTCTGCATATATTCTTTCCTGATCGTGTCCTTCATCTCTTGGTGTTTTATATCCCCTCCTTCCCTTATTCCCAGGTATTTGTATCCTGTCTCATCTATGTGTTTTGATGTTGCTCCCATCTGGTAGCTTTATTCCCTTCATTCTCGTTACTTTGCCTTTTTGTATGTTGACTAAGGCGGCATTTTTCTATTCCAAACTCCATCCTGATGTCCCAGATACAATCCTTACAGTCTGGATTAGGGTATCTATTTCCTTGATGCTCTTACCATACAGCTTGATGTCGTCCATGAACATCAGATGGTTGATTCTGTTGCCTCTTTTCTTGAGTTGGTACCCGGCATCCATCTTCTGATAGTTACTTTTTGTCATGGTGAAATCGATGGCGTATACTACGAAGAGTAGTGGGGATAGTGAGTCGCCCTGGAAGATCCCTCTCCTGATATTAACCTCTGCTAGTCTTATTCCAGAGCTTGTAAGTATTGTATTCCAGTTGCGCATTGTATTTTTGAGGAAGCTGATGGTGTTTCCTCTGCCCCATATATTTTCAGGCATTCTATTAGCCATGTGTGTGGTATCATGTCGAAGGCTTTCTTATAGTCTATCCATGCCATACTTAGGTTGGTTTTCCTTCTCCTACTGTTCTTCATTACCATTTTGTCTATCAGGAGCTGGTCTTTTGTGCCCCTACACTTCCTTCTGCAGCCTTTCTGTAGGTGGGGGATGGTGTTTGTCTCCTCTAGGTAGTTGTATAGCCTTTCACTGATGATACCTGTTAGTAACTTCCACATTATTGGTAAGCAGGTGATAGGCCTGTAGTTACTGGCTATATTTCCCTTACTCTTGTCTTTTTTGTACTAAAGGATTTTGTTCTTCCTGTGTCATCCATTTGGGTGCTTGGTGATTTGAGATACAATGCTGGAGTTGTTCTGCTATTCGTGGGTGTAGGGCCTTTGAAATTATGATTATTATTATTATTATTTATTATTATTATTATTATTATTATTATATTATAGTAGTAGTAGTACATGGTATAGAATTCATTTGGTAAAGATAGTACTATTATTATTATTGCTACCACTTTTTGTATGGCATCCTTTTTGGTGATCATAGTACTATTACTATGACTAAAATTATGTTTTTAGTAGTAGTGGTTTATGATATGGCATTATTTTAAATATATCATTATTATCAATATGAATGATAGTTTTTCGTATTGCATTAATTTTAGTGATAATGTCATTATCATTAGTAGTAGTATATGATAAGGTAGTGATTCTGGCGTTGATATAATTAATATCATTTTTGATAGAAGGTATATATATATATATATATATATATATATATATATATATTATATATATATATATAATATATATATATATGTGTGTGTGTGTGTGTGTGTGTGTGTGTGTGTGTGTGTGTTTATCACTGAGAGAGAGAGAGAGAGAGAGAGAGAGAGAGTTTAGTTGCACAATTTAAGACCAGATGCAGGTAAAGTTTTTATCGTAGACGAGCAGCTTTAACCGTGTGTTCTAGACACGGCAGAGAGAGAGAGAGAGATCCTTATGACACATAGCTCACACTGAAATATTACGAGAGTCCTGCTAATAAAACATTGTAATTTGAAGCAAAAATTCACACCATATATCTTGAAGCAAGATAAAAAAAATTCCCAGAGTAAAGAGAGTTACTTCCGTTATTTCTCTCTCTCTCTCTCTCTCAAGGTTCACGCCTCCTCCAAAAGAAATACATCGAAGGGCACCAGACTCCTGCAGAGGAATGGAGGGCCTTAATTGGTTTACAATGTAGAGCTGAAATTTAGCAAGACGCGCTCGAAAGAGAGGGAAAGAGAGAGAGGAGATTTTTTAAAGGAAAATGTCACGTTGGAGGCGTTACCAAACATTGCTCCGCAGGCCAGATTCACTTCTTCCTTTGGCAAAGGATTCCTTCTCCCGGATATTCCAGGATGAGCGCGATCCTTCGCGCTCTTTCTAGGGGTCCTGGGATTCCTTTAGACCCATTCTTGCTCCTGCCACACTCCTCGTGTTTGGGATGAAGGTTCCTGAGGGTTGAATTCGGGAGTAAGATCGATTCTACATATATATATATATATATATATATATATATATATATATATATATATATATATATATATATATATATATATATATATTAATATATATGTGTGTGTGTGTGTGTGTGTGTGTGTGTGTGTATATATATATATATATATATATATATATATATATATATATATATATATATATATATATATATATATATATATATATATATATATATATATATATATATATATATATACTATATATATATATATATATATATATATATATATATATATATATATATGTAAGTGTTACATAATAAAAATATGGAATGTTATTCCATATATATAAAAAACTAAAACTATGAGGTCAACCAGATTTCTTGCAGAAATGTGATCAGACCAGAGACGATAAAGTTTCTAAGATGACGTAGACAATAAAGTAGGCTATGATGACATGCCGTCACCTGTGGTCCTTCATTTGTTTTGAAAACATTAGTCCAAGCTTCCTGCTTGAGACAACTACCGCGATCTATAATTCAACCGGTCTACGTGATTTGTAACTGTCATCTGTATGTATGTTCATATGTTCGAGCTACTGTCTGCTTCCTTTATGATTTGTAACCGAGATGGTAGTCAGAATAGAGTTAGCCATCATCATTGGCAGACCTGTACATCTTTACCTAAACTTCATCATGGAGAGTTCAATTAGCCATCATCATTGGCAGAAGCGATCAAGTCATCGTCATTAGAAGACCTGTACAATCTTATCTGATATTCATATATATAACTGGGTATGTTGTCGTTTCTAGAAAACAGGAAACCCAGAAGACGTGGTAACATTGCAGACAATATCATTGCTTAAAATAAAACAGAGGCACAACCGAGATTTCAAGGATACATGACTTATTCCCATCATCAGGGTCACTGATGTATGGAATGACGTGAAAAATAGTTTTCTTAATGTTTCTCTTTATTTTTCATGTCATTCTATAGATCAGCAAGAATTCGGGACTGAAAACGCCATGATTTTTTATAATTTCTTTTTGCAATGAAGCACTAACTGAATGAAATTAACTTTAACTGAAGTTAAGATATCAGATCTGCCGTCCACCAAAGATCCCAGCTTTAATGAAATAGCAATAATTGAATTTACTAGATGGTGGGTTTGTCGCTATTTATATTCATCTCTCATTTCTTGCACAAGTTTTAGTTAAATGTATCGGAAATTTAAAGAAAGTTAAATTTTACGTAAAATGCAAAAATAACGCAAATTCTGAAAATACAAAAATGACATTTCAATTGCAAAGAAGCGAGGATAAGCATAATTTTCGTGGCTGGCTGAAATTTTAATGTGTTCACCAGGACCAATTAAGGCAAACTGGTGCTCTTCTAAACGAACTTATTCAGTAATTCAGGCTTTTGTTGTCGCATTGGTGGTCTGAATAAAACTATAAGTATTCTGTTTTTGGCCTCATTCTGGTATTAGCTGGCAGAGGAGGGATTGTGTTGCCTACTGGCGTGATAATTTTGTGGTAGTCAGTTGTATAATTTTGTGATTGCCAGTAGTGGAAAATTGTTATATTTTCTGGCTTGTAGGCTGTGTTTTGTTTGTCGCGTATTTAAGTATATGTATGTATACAATGTATATATATATATATATATATATATATATATATATATATATATATATTTATATATGTATATAGTATATATATATATATATATATATATATATATATATATATATATATATATATATATATATATATATATATACAAAATGGAATGAATTGCATATATGACCTGAGACGCCCCAATAATCTTGTGCTGCTTGAAGGAAGAAGCTTTGGAAACCTGATTTCCCATATCATAAACTTCAAAAATATCTATGACCATGAAATATTCCCTCGCTGCAAAATCAAATTACGGTCATAAATAACAAAACTAAAATGATCAATTTATTTTTTAATTTTTTCAATAAAGTTGCCTTGTAATTTTAATTTGGTCTTATTGAATAGTAAATATTGACATTAATTCCTAAGTTAACAGAAAAATAATTTCCTTTTTTTCCAAACGTTTGTAATATTGCATTGGAACTACAGTGTTTTTGACACACCAGTCTAGCTTTAGCATGAAATTGAGAGAGAGAGAGAGAGAGTCAAGTAGAAATAGTACGTATCTAAATTCCAGTCCATATCGAAATTGCTTTTTTTCCCCTGACACATAAATTTCAGGTCACACCTTTCGGAAGAAGGCGTTCCTTGGTTGAGAGAGAGAGAGAGAAAGAGAGAGAGAGAGAGAGAGGTGGGGGGTCGGGGGCGGGGGGAGAGAGAGCCACTCCATATTCAAGTGGCTCTTTTGTCTCTCCGGAGGCACAAATAAATTTGGCCTTTTATCTCTCTCTCGGAAGGAAGCATTTTTCGATCATAACCTGGAGCGTCTCAAGGAGGAAATTCAAAGACAGAAGGAGAAGCGATAACGATCTCTCTCTCTCTCCTTAAATTTATGGGAATCGTAAATTTCAAAATTCTTTCGACTTTTTCCCTGAATATATTTTGTATTACGTTGAATACATAAATAAAGATTGGGATGTAAATAGAAATATGATCCACAGTCCAGCGGTGTGAGGAGGAATAAAGGACCTCTGGTTATCAGCTACAGTATTCAAGGGATAGTTAATTTCAGCAATGACAATTAATAATATATTCTGTATTTCTCTTATTAGTCATGAATATATTCATGAAGTTCTGCCAACAAAATAAATCCCCAATATGTAGAGTGTGATTATTCGTTAGCATTCATCTCTGGATGAAAGTAAAATTTAATATGATTTGCATATCATTAATATGGTAATAATTGAACCGTAAGTTGATAATAAATTCAGTCTGCTTGGGAGTTCCAATGATAAATCTAATATATCGTCATGAATTCACAAATGGTAATCCAACAGTAATATCTCAAACGTTTTCGTGGGGAGTGCCACACTTGCTTGTTGGCTAACATTCAAAGGTCTCTGGTACTGAACACTGCAGAATAATTTCTCTAAATTCATACAGACTGAGTCAGTTCCATTCAAGATACGATACAAGGAAACAAAACGAACACCCCGCCAGAAAGAACAAATAGTAATGAGGCAATAAAATGATTAAATGTAAAATAAAAATAAAGGAAGATCTCTGTGTGAATCAATAAATTCAGTCCCACTGAAGAAACGACACAACGAGAGAAAAACGGAATCGAGCAAAACAGAATAATTTTATAGTTAAATATCTGTCGGAGGAACCAAATCAGAAATAAGGAAATAAAAATGATAAAATGTATCATACAAACAGAGGCTGATCTTTATCTAAATCAAGAAATCCAGTTCCATCCGAGAGACGACACAAGGAAAGAAAAACTAAATTCGTGTAAACGGAAAATAAAAACTGAATGTAATCTCCACCACCAGATCTTGAAGCAGCCTCATCGATCCGTGTAATCAGCGATCGAATCTGTATCGACTTTTTTTCCAATGTGTCTGAAGCCCCGTGAATAATGCAATTTGTAATTCCAACGAAGTCCTTTTGGGAGAGACGTTTCTCGAATCATTTCTTTGGAGCGGAATAATTTCGTCCGAGGAGTCAGTCATAAGGCTGCTACTTGAGAATTTCCTTAAGCATCTCATTCTTTGGTCATTTAAGTAAGATTTGAAGGCTGTCACTAGAGAATTAATATGTTTTAAGTATCTAATTCTTTGGTCATTTAAGTACGATTTGGTGGCTGCTACTAAAGTATCTATTTCCTTAACTGCCTAATTCGTTGGTGATTTAACTAAAATAAAAAAAAATACCCTGTAATTGTAGTAAATGCTCTATGACAATATCAGGGTATATAACTTTTTTTTATATGATTATAAAATAATTCCAGTAATAATGACCTACGTAATTGATAAAGGTTTTATTCACACTAATAAGATTAGTTTTAATTACATTACGGGAGATTGTCAAAAAATCCCTCCTGTCCCCATGCCTTGACAATATACTGGCATTCTCTTCTCTCTCTCTCTCTCACACACACACACGTTAAAGCAACACTGAGTAAAAGAGTCAATATTAAATACAAGATCTAAGCGGTGATAAAGTCAAGGGAATACTCTCTCTCTCTCTCTCTCTCTCTCTCTCTCTCTCTCTCTCTCTCTCTCTTTCCGCTCCAGAAGTTAATATTTAATTTTTCGAATAAACATACATGTGTGTGTGCGCGCGCGCAACAGCAGTCTAAAAGACTGAGCTGTCAGTAATATAAACATCCTAGAGTCCGTTAGTATTATTTCCATAACAGTTTCCGAGTGCCGAGAAAAACACAAGTAACGTCAAAAGAAAATATTAAAACTATTATCCTAATCATCTATTTAACGGAAGAGACTAAGTACAGAACTCTCTATTGCATTTACCAGAATCCATAAAGAAGGAAAATGATTCCAATGAAATTCCTGACCTCAGGGAAACATCAGATAATCGCCCTCTGTAGTACTCTGAATGGAATGATGACCCTCCCCTTTCCCAGAGGTCATTAGGAAGGAAGTGACTTCGACCCATAATGATTAATATAATGGGAAATAAATAAAGGTTTCTTTTTTATTAATTAGCTGTACTGAAATGAATACTGGTAAATTCCCATTTGAAGTCATCAGCTTGCACAGGGAATAGTTTTAGCAGGTAAAGAATGGAATGGGGGAATGACTTTTATCATTATCTATTTTTTTAGAAAGTTATGAAGTAGTATGTTTTATGTAGGAAAAAGGTTTTATTAAAAAGCTTAACCTTAAAATTTTTGAAGCAACAAAGACGAAGCTCCAACCGAGAAAACATTTCGAATTTGGGAATATTTTTTGTATCGAAAATTAACTTGAAAAATATTTCAGCAGAGACAAAGCTCCAACTGAGAATAATCGAGAAGAAGAAAACAAGAATGACAGAGATAAGAAAACGAGAGACAAAGAAGGATTTAATTGAAAAGAGGCCTCAAGAGTTTTGTGTGTGAGTTTGTATGCATGTTTGTGTATGTGT
>NC_061095.1:67581665-67596665 GCF_015104395.2 Macrobrachium nipponense
ACCACCGATCATGACAACTCTATGGATGACAACGCCCCCGAACGAGGTACTCCTGCAGCCGATGGAAATCAAAGTAGCCGTGACGTCCCACAGCGTAGCGCAACGCCCATCAATGTTACAGCGCCGCTTAGGAGGTCCAGGCGCTGGAGGATATGCTGCAACGCAACCATCGGCCCGAAGAAGTGGCTTGAGACCTGGCTCAGGCAGCCAATGAAAACAAGACTCACCGCCACCAGCCAATAGGAGACAAGCATGGGGCAGACCCCCTCCTGTCAACCACAGATATAAGGAGGACGGACACCGCACCAAGATCAGTCCACCCTCAGCTTCCCAGCCCGAGGATGTCTGGCAGCTCCAGACGAAAGCTCGCTTTAAGAAAGAAAGAGAGAGAGAGAGAGAGAGAGAGAGAGAGAGAGAGAGAAAATCGTTAATGACTTTGATGACTATGGTATCATAGTTTATCTGTAAAATTCAAATATATACACCTATTTTGACCCTGTATTTTACCATGACCTCTATAGGCGCTCTACTAGCCTGTTTAAGTAGCACTGAAAAAGCCGCTATTCGCAAAATAGAGAAGAATCTCTACAAGTGTAACGCTGCTGAGTAGCCATTACTTTTAATAAGTATGCTTGAGAGAGGTCTGCTTCCTAAGTACAATAATAATAATAATTATTATTATTATTATTGTTATTATTATTATTATACTTGACTGAATCACATTCCTCTGGCGTTAAGTACAGCCTAAGAATGGTGCAAATGCCTGATAGAATAAATAAATATATAACAATAACGAACCGAACAGCATCTTATAATGAACTGTTCATGAACACTGCTGATCGACGGCGTCCATCAAATACCTGTCAGATGTTGAGAGATCTTGCAATATCGACATGCAATTGTGTTATTCTGTTCATCTATGCAATTATCACCGGAGACTGACACCATTTCCCCAATTTTCAGAGAATAAGATTCTCCACTGACCATTTTCATTCATATCAGGTTATTGTTTTCATTTTTACGGATTTTGTCGAACTCCTGAACTGTACATGTCAGCTCTAGCCCTGAACCAGCTGTTAAGTCCAGTCTAAATCCAGTTGGCTAACCTGATTAAAACGAACGTTATTGGACATGAAATCTATTATTTCTTTCAAATGAATCGTCATTTCTTTAATTCGCTGTATGTTAACTTTCGTGTTCAACTCAGTAAGCTTAAAGTCGAGATGATACGCAGTTTTATTAGGCGCAACCCAAGTAAATAGATTTACCGTTAGGCCTATGTAGCCATTTCTATCATTCTTTCTATATTAACTTTCGTTTTCAACTCAGTAGTTAACTTCGAGATAAAACGGTAGTTTTATTATAATAGTCTATTGTAATGGATCTTATTTAAAAACAGTTTTAGGTCAAACGTGAAAGTCAGAAGTCATCATAGCAATCGAAAATACAAATAATATATATATATATATATATATATATATATATATATATATATATATATATATATATATATATATATATATATATAGTGTGTGTGTGTGTGTATGGTATAAATACCTGTGCACACTACATGTCACTCGAGTAAAACAAGTAGTAACCAAGATCCCCAATATGAGACCCTCCCTCCCCTTACGAGACAATGCAAAACCCCACTAATAATATTCCAGAAGGGGACTTAATGACAACCAATAATGACAAGCAATAATTCGTCAGAGACAAAAGGAAAATGAAGAAGATAACCCCCGGATAATCGATGTATGTCATCCCATGACTCCGGTCACACGCCCACCAGGGAGGGGAGAAGAAGATTTCCCAATAATAAGTTATAACCAATATAAGATATATTTGCTATTCTCACGAGCGTTCAGTGCAGGATTCTGCCCTGATTGGGTGGGGATTTGCGTCTCTGAAATGGTCACGTGAGGTTAGAGACATTTTCGATATATTTGGGTCCTGATAAATGTTCGTTTGTGTTAAATTCAATGCGGGAGTTCTATGATGAATTAAAGTTTGTATTCATTATATTCTTTACATTCCGGGCTACAAACACATACACACGGGCTGAAATATTACACAAGTTCTCGGTTTCGCCAGAAAAAAAAAAAAAAAAACATGCAATACCTGAAACCCGAGCCATATAGTTCACATGAGAGGCCATAGACCCTTCACAGGATTCTTGACTCTCTTCAAACACCAACTCTCTTTTTGAGCGATGAAAGAGGAACAAAACTCGATACCTGTAGTTGAAGCGTTTTTACACAGACGAACTTTTACGGAATCAGAAGATGCAACTGAAACTTCTTCTAATTCTTGTTTAGTTGCCTCAAACTCCCCTTTAGGTGAATTGAAGCTCATTTCTGAGGCGATTTATTTATAATTGATTGATTGTGTATTATATCTGGCGTCACAACATCTGGGTAATTGACACCGAAATAAATTAAATATAAAAAAACTTAAATTTTTGATAAACTTCATAATGAAAATGATCTATAAATCTATAAATATATTATATAAAAATTTTTTTCATATATAAGTTCTTACATAGACAATCTATGTATAATTTAAATTTGGTTAAGGAGGCCCGCCTCCCTCATAAAAATATATAACTGCTCTATATTACAATCCTTTCCAAGAATTGTAGCTAGGATAAAATTACCTACTCTGTCACGACCCCAAGACAGTAACCTATGTCTCAAATTCAAGAATCTGGGACATTCAACCACCAAATGTCTCACAGTCAAGGGCACAGTACAGTTCTCACAAACGGAGGATTTTCACGAGACATCAAGAACCCATGGGTGAGTCTTGTATGTCCAATCCTCAATCGGCACAACATCGTTTCTTGTCTCCTTGGCATATACGGATATGACCAAGGAGACACTGATGATGTGATACTACGCATTTTTTGATTATTTAAAATATCCTCCCACTGGGACTTGCCAACATTTTTTAACTCTCTGACCTACTAGAGGATACAAATCCCGATATGGTAGTAGGCATCTTGTGGGTTCTGAGGAGCTGACTGCAGACTTTGCAAGTTGGTCAGCTTTCTCATTCCCAGCCACCCCAACATGGGAAGGCACCCAACAGAACTTTATTTCTTTCCCTCTTCTTTTTAGTAAAAGCAGCCATTCCAATATATCTAAAATCAGAGGGTTTAAAGGGTTAAAAATTTCCAGTGACTGAAGAACACTTCTTGAGTCACAATATATAATATTATTTTCATTCCGAATTAAAACTTCCTTTTAAAGCTTTTAAAATTCCATATAATTTCTGCTGTAAAAATCGATGCAACAGATGATAACCTGCCACTTCTCTCTACATCAGGGAAGGCTACACCAAAGCCGACGCCAGCATCTGACTTTGAGCCATCCGTGAAAACTGCAATGGAGTCATCATGTTGCACGGAATGTTCTAAAAATATTGACCGCATGGCCTCACTGGACAATTCTGTCTTGGTAAAGTTAAAATATCTACAAAATTTTACCTCTGGGAAGTTCCAGGGGGACTAACTGAATATTTTGCTGGTAAAATCTCGATTCTTGGCATATTTAATTCACGGACAATAAAATTTACTCTAAAAGCAAATGGATGAGGTTGCTTGGGGTGATTTTCATAAAACTGCCAATGCCTTTCATTTTTCATACAAATGCTGTTAAGACCTAGGTAGCCTCTGGAATCTATACCAACTCCGAACCAGCAGACGCTTGTAATGAAGATCCAGTGGCACCTCATCAGCATCTACAAGCATGCTCTCGGTGGGAGATGATTTAAATGCTCCTGTACATAATCGTATTCCTCCATGATGAATTGAGTTGAGCATTTTAAGGCTATTTGGCTTCGCAGAAGTGTACACCTCACACCCATAACTTAATTTTGAAAAGACCAAGGCTTTATATAATCTCAACATCTGAGTTCAGTCTGCACCCCATGAAGTGTGAGACACGACTTTCAGCAAATTCATTGCTTCAAGCATTTTGCCTTAACATATTTCAGATGTGGAATCCAAGTCAGCTTACTATCAAAAATCAAAACCAAGAAACCTTGTTTCACCAACACAAGGAATTCTCTGCCTATGAATGAATAGATCTGGATCAGGGTGGATTCCCCTTATACGACAAAAGTGCATAGTTATCGTTTTACTGGCAGAAAATCTAAAACCATTAACCTCAGCCCATTTTACTATATTATCAATGCAGAGCTGAAGGCGGCGTTTCAGCCACTGCCATCCTTGATGCTGCAAAGGAAATTGACAGGTCATCTACAAACAGGGTATAGGTTATATCTGGGGGAATTATTTTAGAAACCCCATTGATTACCAAGGCGAACAAGGTTACACTTAAAAACACTTCCTTGTGGTACTCCTTCTTCTTGATTGAACACATCTGACAATGTTGCTCCAACCTGAACCTGAAATATCCTATTTTTTAAAAAAGCCTTAATAAACAGGGGCAAATTGCCTCTCAGGTTACATTCATAAAGGACCCTCAAAATGCCATATCTCCATGTTGTATCATAAGCCTTCTCTAGATCAAAGAAAACGGTGATGTGATGCTGTTTGTTGGCAAAAGCTTCACATATTGAAGATTCAATTCGTACCAATACATCAGTGTGGAGTGCATACTCCGAAAACCACACTGAGATTTACCTCTCTCCAAGTACCACATCAATCGTGTGTTCACCATTTTTTCCATGATCTTACACAAACAAGATGTCAATGCAATAGGACGATATTTTCTGTCTTGAACGGATCTTTTCCAGGTTTCACAAATGGCAGTAATTTTAACTTCTCCCAAAGCTTGGGGAAGATATGTTCTCGGTAAATTCTGTAAATTTGGCTTAATATGAAAAGTCTGGTATTTTCAGGGGTATGCTTAATCATTGAATATGTTATATCATCCAGTCCTGGAGCTGATTCATTACATTTATTCAAGGCCGATTCAAATTCTCTAATAGTAAAAGGAGCATTGTACTGCTCATGTCTTGAGGTATTAAAATCAATGTCGACCTGTTCCATTATCCGTCTTTGAGCTGAATAGGGTCTATCATCATTTTTCTTAGCAACATTAGCAAAATGATTAGCAAACTCATTTGCCACTAACTGGGGGTCTGCTACCTCGCAACCATTCACCTTGATAACTGGAGGTTGACAAGGAGTGAACTTGCCTGCTATTTTTCTAACTCTCTTCCAAACTAGAGTCAGAGGAGTTTTGAATTTAGTGAAGATATGAAAATTGTCCAAGATTCTTTTCGTGCTTTTTTTTATTTCCAAGCGAAAATGAGCTCTCGCTTTTCGAAATTCTACACGATAATACTCACATTTTCGTCTGCGGTATCTGGTGAAGGCAGATCTCATAGTTCTATGGGTTTCCTGGCATTTACGAGTCCACCAGGGAACTGGTCAGCGGACAAATTTGCCTGAAGTCCTAGGTATAGATTGAAGACCAGCTGAGAACATTATTGTATTCAAAAAGTCAAGAGCGTCATCTACACAGGGAAAGTCATCAGCAGTCATCTATTGAGCTGTGCTCCTGGAACGTTGACCAATCAGCTTTACCAATGTTCCATTTGGGTAGCCTTGAAGATGGAGGACTTGATGCTACACTCACCACTATTGGAAAATGGTCACTGGTAAATCTATCTTTATAGCTTTCCAAGTAAAGTCAATAAGACAGTCATCACTACATATAGATAAATCAATTGCTGATAACGTGCCTGTTTGAACATGAAAATGCGTAGACTCCCCAGAGTTGAAGATCCCCACATTTTCATCTTCTATGATGGAACCTAAGCACCTTCCTCTTTGATTGGTGTGATATCACCCCAAAGAGGGTTTTCTTCCATTCATATCTCCCAAAACTCAGAAAAGGACATGGTAACTGTTGAATAAGAGATTTGAATTCATTGATGGGGAAGACTTCGTTAGGTGGCAGATAGAGAGAGCATACTGTATATTTTCTTTGCAAATGGATCTGCACACCAATCACTTGCAATGCTGAATGAATAATAATAGGATTTTGTGGGGTGTCATTTCGAACATACAAAACAACACCACCATGGCTTCCAACATTTAAATTATAGGTGGAGTGATAGGATGTATTCTCTCGTGGGTTGGGGCACATATTATTACCAATCATGGTCTCCTGCAGAGCTATACAAACAGGAGACACTTCTGATATGAGCAGCCTTAACTCTTCCCATTTAGCTCTCAATCCCTGACAGTTCCACTGGAGAAAATTAATGAATTTTATTTTCCTTTGTTAGAGGCTGTTACATTGGAGCCTCTTTTAAGAGCTTTCAGCTTACAACCTTGCTCTTTTTTTCTGGAAGGAGACCGATTGTTTAGGGCTGCCTTCCTTTTTAGAGGGTTATCAGTCTCAGGAACAGCAGACAAAGCTGGTGTCGCCTGAGGTAGGGGTGTGAGGATTGGACACTGGTGCATCCTCCAAAGCATTTATAGCTAGAACATCCTCCAGAGAGGTGGGAGTGCCAGGTATACCCTCCACAGCCTCCACAGAGGAAGGTGTACCAGAAATCACTGGTTCTGCTTCCATAGAAGCAATGGTGCCAGAAACCACCGGCACTGCCTCTAAAGAGGTGGTAGTGCCAGAATCAACTGGCACCACCTCTGAGAGGCAGGAGTACCAGAAATCACTGGCACGGCCTCCGAGGAGGCAGGAGCACCAGATATCACTGGCGCAGCCTCCGAAGAGGCAGGAGCACCAGAAATCACTGGTGCAGCCTCCGAGAGGCAAGAGCACCAGAAATCATGGCACAGCCTCTGAAGAGGAAGGAGCGCCAGCAACAATTGGCGCCACCTCCAAAGAGGCACGAGTAAGGGTCGTTACCAGTTTCTTTTCTTATTCAAATTATCCTTATTAACATTTATATTTCTCTTTCGGTTGGCAGCGACACTGGAAAAGGATATTCCTGGTCTAACATATTGATTCGATACTCTCCCTAGATGTGATACGTTCTGTTACCCTTAAAGTTTGAATCTCTTTTTCCATGATGTATACATCACAATTAAGTGAAGATGATGGATGATTTTCTCCACAATGTATACATCTGGCTTGATTGTTACATATGCCATGCTCTGGTTCACTGCATTTGACACAAATGGCTGGCTTGCCTTGCAGTTTCTGTCTACAGGACCCTAACATATGTCCAAATTCTTGGCAATGGAAACATCTCCTCGGTCTTGGGATATATTGTTTAATCTTGAAATGTAGCCAGGCTGCTTTTACTACAGTAGGTAATCAAGTAGAATTAAATGTAATAATCAAATTGGGAAGTGGTACAAGACTCCATTTACCTTCTTCTTCATTCGCTCAACTCTTATTACACCTTGATCTTTTAGTTCCTCTACAAGTTTTTCTTCGGCGTATGTCATCAGTTGGGGAGCATATATCATTCCCTTGGAGTGATTCCAAAAAGCATGTGCTCCACATTGTACTTTGACTCCTCCAAGGTGTGATAATATTTTCAGTTTTTCAGTCTCTTTGGCTGAGGTAGATTCCACCGTCAGCTTTCCTCTACCTTCATGGGAAATCTTAGGCTCACGGCCACAACACTTCACAATGTCTCGATATACAGCAAAAATATCATAACCATCTTCTTCCAAATTTAAAGTTAAATACTTTTCATATGACTTTTCAAATATTCCAGGTCCAATTTCAAACATGTCTCTGCTTAATTTCCCTTTACTCTGTACAGGAGCATAGGGTTTCAGTGTAATTACACTGGAAGATTTTTTTGATTTTTCAGAGGAAGGTTGTCAGGGAGGTTCCAGTAGTAGTTACCTGTGCCGATTTACCGCCATCAAAGGGTCCAGGGGTACTTGTATCTTTATTTTTTGATTCCATAAAGATCAAAGTAAAAAAAAAAAAAAAAATATAGTATATATAAATAAACCTGAAAACCTTAAAAGGATATCATCAACCTTTCATGGAGATTATTCTTCCACTAATGGCACAAGTGAGAACCGACTCCCAAATGTCCGCATCCCTACCCTACCCCACAGGGGGATGGCACAACATAATTAAGAGTGGCCCAAGTGTAAGCCAAACCCGCTTGATAGGACTGAGAGTATTACCAGAATACAATCATCCCCACTCTAATCACATTATGGGCAAACCGGACAGAATGCCGAGAGTCCTATCCACAAAACTAGACCCCCCTGGAATCCGTGGTCAAGCCCTGCAAAATAGTTCCGCCTGATATCACTCAGGTCCGAACATTATCGGGCAGTTGATGGTCCTGCCACGGTTCCCACTATTTAGCTTCAGATATAAAACCCCAGTCCCAGCTATGATATCTCTTCTGTTTACCAGGTCCAGTAAATTTTTGCAAAGGTGGAAATTTCCACATAATTAATAAAAAAAAAAAAAAAAAAAAATTACATGAAGGAGAAGGATTTAGTAAGAATGAAAAATTGCAGAAAGAAGAAAAAGTTCTGACTTAATTTAGTTGGATTCAGCAAGCTGGGCCCCAAGGACCAGTGAGAAAGCAACCCCACCAGGCATCACGCCCCAGCTGCTGGTCCCTAAGCCCCCTACCCACGTCAAGGGGTCAGCATCTAGGGGGGATTTATTTATAAAGAAAGGAAAAAAATGCGGCAGGAGAGTTCAAACAAATATTTTGTTTATTTAATAAGCCAGTTTCCGCTGCGTCTAGTCGAAAGGGTGTAGTGTTTCTTTCATGGAAAAGGAATACATATAATTTTTCCATGTGATATGGGGTTTTATTTGTTCCGAAGGGGAAAAATTCTGATGCATTCGATTCCATTCGTATTTTACCTCGGTTTTCCTTTTATGTTTTTTTTAAATCGGGGAACGGCAAAAAAAGGAGAGAAAAAAAAGCCACGTAGGAGGGAAGTGGCCTCTTCTCTAAAAGGGGGAATTGGAGCGGTTGGACAACGAGATAAAAAGACCCGATAAAATTAAAGAGAATTACTGCAAGGATCTAAAGGTGGAACCCTTAGAGGTCACAGTTAGAGAAGTTGAACAGCAAGACTCAATGAAGAGAGGAATATGGAATGGAGGTCTAGTAATAGGCCAAAAAAAGTGGGTGCAACCAGGGGCCGAATGCACACTTGAGTAACACCTACAGTGCGCCACGCGAGGTGCAATGACGAGCTTAACCCTCTCTTATGCGGGCCACTCAGTCGATCTGGTCGCACGATAACTGAGTAGGAGGAGACTCCAAAAAAAAAATGGCTGCAAACTCACGTTACTGCCCGGTCTGAACAAAGTAGTCAGTCTTAATTAAGTTGGCAGCCACACAGTTCGGACGTGGCGGAGGGAATATCTGATAATGAACCATATACGCTCAGACTGTGCCGTTGCAGCCAATGTAACAATGACAAAAAAAAAAGCCACGAAAAAGAATATTGGGTCATTGATTGGTTGTTGAAGAAAGATAATCTCACATATATTCTATTTAAAGGAAATACAGGTAGCTCCTAGGGATTGCTATGATAAACGTAAGAGTGGACGAGGCAATAATCAATTTTGTAGGAAGATAATAACGGTCGTACAAAAGGAAACGTGCATGACGAAATCCACAACGCCCTATGAAAGGCCAAGTGCCACATTACGCTATTTGGCGACTGACTGTTCTTATCAAGATATAAAATTGAGTGTGGCCATGTCGCCAAAAGCCAAAAGCCAAAAGAGTCATGCTCGAGACATGTTAAGCTTATTGGACAATGCTCTGCAAAGACTACATAAACAAGATAAATAAAACTCATGTATATATGTTTGTATCCGATAAAAAATAAACTAACTTTTAGAAACTCAAAGTAACTGTATAAAATTAGTATAGGAAATTACAAAAGTGAAAAGGTAATAAATCTTTGTGTAACCAGTCATTACACTACACTATTTCGTAATCAACACCAAGTACCTACAAGAAAATTATAAGGGTGTGAGGGAGGTCTCATTACCTCCCATTATGATTTTACTATTACATTGTCTCCAGTTCTCCTTTAAATCATATATCATTTAGGAGCTTTTTAGCATATATTCGTATTTCGTTTATTTTCTTATTTTTCTTTTACTTTGGAATATAACTGATTAAACGTCCTAAGAGAGGCACCAATTTTGTTTTGTTTTGTTTTCAGATATTACTTTACGTATTGTATAATATGCACTACTAGTTAAACACACACACACACGCACACACACACACACACACACACACACACACACACACACACACACACACATATATATATATATATATATATATATATATAGATATATATATATATATATATAATTGCAATTTACCTTATGAGTGTAAACAAAATTAAATTACATAAAACATTCATTCACCACAGTGATGTTGGAGACTGTAAGGCCGTAGCGTTTCCAGATCATGGAGTAAGGACAAGGTTTCAAAGTACCAAATTACTTAATATATAATATATATATATATATATATATATATATATATATATATATATATATATAATTAAGTAATTTGGTACTTTGAAACCTTGTCCTTACTCCATGATCTGGAAACGCTACGGCCTTACAGTCTCCAACATCACTGTGGTGAATGAATGTTTTATGTAATTTAATTTTGTTTACACTCATAAGGTAAATTGCACTTATATAAAATTTGACAAAATTCAGTATGTAAAGAAATAAGAAAAATATGTATATATATCATTATCTAAGGGACGAAACGTCTTTTGCAACACTAACTGATTTCTGAGATGTCTCTACTTTCCTCAATTCTTTCCGATATGAAGGACTTATATTTATTATTAATCTACTTCTTCCCATTTCTTTCGTTGCACCAGGACACTTTTTCTTTAGTTTCTCAAATATCGACTGATAAGCTGCATTTCTTTTGTGTTTGTCAGAATATTCTTTACTTTTTATATTCCACTGACATTACTACGACTTATAAATCTCGAAGAACCCGGTCCAGAACTCTATCTATCGAAAGTCTGGCATGTTGAACGATATCCTCTTCTGTTCCATTTCTTGGTAAATGAGCCAGAAAACTCACAATCAATCAATCAATCAATCTTGGTAAATGACCCTCCTAGTTCATCAAGCCTCGTCGAAGACACCACTCACGGTCAAACTATCAGTCCTGAACGACTTAATCTGAAAACCCCCTATTTGACAGTCGTGTCGGACCGTGAGTTGCTCATTCAAACCTCAACTGACAGGTTTGTCGATCCCTCTTGACTTCCGGACTTGATCAGATCAGACTTGACTAAAAACACCCCACTCACATTCAAACTTGCTTAAACTCAGCCCCTTTCGATCGGGCAAGACAAATCCCATCTGACGTGAGTGGCCGGCCTTAGACCAATAATATACAAACTCCTGTATCAGATTAAGATCGGACGGAGCCTTTTTGGTGCTTTTTCTTTCCAATAGAGAATTCCTGGAAGAGAATCGAGAGAACTGAAGGGGAACTTCTCTAAGGTGAACAGTGTTTTGAACAGCATTTAAGAGCGCTTCCGAACAGCATTTTTACATTTCGAACAGAATTTTCAACTGCAGATTCGAGCTGAATTTTCGAACACCATCTTTTAACCTTTTTCGAACAGCATTTTAACAGCACTTACGAACAACGTCTTTCAACACCATTTTAACAGCTCTTTCGAACAGCATTTTAACAGCAGTTCTAAACAGCATTTTAAAATTAAGCCTTTTCGAACAGCATACTAATAACACTTTCGAACAGGATTTTTACAGCATTCGCGAACTGCACATTATTACAGCATATCCGTATAGCATTTTGTAAAAAAAATAGATTTTAACAGCACTTTCGAAAAACATTTGACAGCATTTCCGAAAATCAGTTTAACAGCACTTTCCAACATCATTTTGAACGTCATTTCCAAACAGTATTTTAACAGCATCTTTTAACAGCACGTTTGAACAGCATTTTAACACCACTTTCGAACAGCATATTTAACAATATGTTAGAACAGCATCTTTGAAGAGCATTTTATTAGCATTTCATAACAGCATCTTTTGACAGCATTTTAGAGCAAAAATTTTTAAAAACATATCGAGCATTTTAGCAGCACTTTCGAACAGCATTTTAACAGCATTTTTCCACAACATTTCCGAACATCATTTAACAGCACTTTCGAACAACCTCTTAAAAAACTATCGAGCAGACAAACACAAATAGTTGTGTATAACACTAAAGAAGAAAATACAGAAACTACAATACGAAAAAATTCCTCGGGTAAAAATGTTAATTACATTAAATCCAAAGTTTAAGATAGACAGACAGACAGGTCAATGAGCAAACGACCTCAGATAGCAAACCCTTAAGGGTCATTAAAAAGGTGACCTAACTTGTCCCCCTCAAAATGATACGTGAAATGATAAGGCCTTGGAGTAACAGAGACAGAATACATCAAGGTACAGAATACATTAAGAAACGGAATACACTAAGACACAAAATACATCAACATACAGAATACATTAAGAAAAGGAATACACTAAGACAGAATACATCAAGATACAGAATACATTAAGGTACAGAATACATCAAGACACAGAATACACTTAGATATAGAATACATAAAAAATTCTCTAAATTCATTAGACGAAGAGGAATATTCCATATTCCAGAGAAAGGAATAAAGGGCCCTTCAATTTCTTCAGAGTTTCGAGTGGGCCCTAAGTCTTAGTAAGACGTCGCTAGGAGAGGGAAAGTCTGTAAATGAGAGAGAGAGAGAGAGAGAGAGAGAGAAGAGGAAAGGCGAGAGAGAGAGAGGAGAGAGAGAGAGAAAGCGAGAGATAGGAGAGAGAGGGTGATGAGTGAGAGAGAGAGAGAGACATTAATCAGTCAACGCAGAAACGTAAACTTCCTCGAATGACCATAAATATGACGATTCCCATTTCCAATGACCCGAATTTACGGGGTGAACTTTGTTTCAGTGAAAAATAATTCATCCCCGTCATTCATTCCTCTTCATCTAACCCCCTTCCGGGTTCAGTCTGTTTGTACATTTGTCTCCCATAATATTCTCGTTATGGTTCATCACCTGAATAATAATAATAATAATAATAATAATAATAATAATAATAATAATAATAATAATAATAATAATAATAATAATAATAATAATAATAATGATAAAATAAAATGTTGTTTTATTGTGCTGATTACAACTGCAGTCTTGAGTAAGGTCAATATACATTACATATATAAGCTAACATTGTTCAAAAGAATGTTCATGTTGTGGAAAAAGTTTGAATTCGGGAATATAAATCTCAAGTCAGAATGGGTTTGAGAGGGTCCTTGCTGTAATGTGATCCAGAAGAGGTGGACAGATGAAAATTATATATATATATATATATATATATATATATATATATATATATATATCTATATATATATATATATATATATATATATATATATTTAGCCAAGGCCACAGGAAAAATAAAGAAGGAGTACCGAGCGCTTTCGTGTTATTTCAACACATTTTCGAGGTACAATGCTAAAAACACAGCGAACATCTAATAAAGTAAACATAAAAACTGAAAAAATTGAAAAACAAGTATTCAAAGTCCGGTTAAAATCAGTACAGCAAGTACAGAACAGCTCAACAGGTGATTAAAAAGAAACAACCGTACAAATCTCGTTAACAACAAATGGGTCCAGTTTGTACATACCCTGGCTTACATTCATTAAGTCACTGTGATATTTGATAAAAGCAGAATCAATAATATTCCTACGAGTTATATTATTACAATATAAAACAACTTTTACCCCCTCCCAATGAATCATGTGTTTAAAATTATTAATGTTAAAAACAAAGGATTCGACATTTGTTTAATTCTGGTGTCCAGTCCCTTCCCAGATTGTCCGAGATAAAAACATTTGCAGTTCATGCAAGGAACCCCGTATTTTTCCTGTGGCCTTGGTTAAATATATTGTCACACGATATTTAGTGACATATAAGCATATATACATATATATACACATACAATGTGTAGTATATATATTATATATAATTATATTTATACATATACATAGAAGTAACACGAAAGAAAATAATTCCAAAAACTCAACACTACCCAACATCGCATAGAAGGAACAGATCAACAAGAATGTCGAATGGAAGACTGTTCAGTTTACCAGCACTCTACGTTCTCTCTCAATCTCACACCCTTCAACTGGGTATTTCTCTCTCTCTCTCGTCCTAGGAATGCCTTGGACTCCCTTGGTGACTGCCGACTCTACAGATTATTCTTACAAAATTATTAGAAACTGAAAGACGAAAAACTTCCGGTCCTAGTAAAAATTAACTACATTGAAAACCTCCCACTTCCGTTTCGCCTAATCTAACCAACTTTGAATCATCGTCCCAAGAGGATACGGAATCCATATAAAAAATGAAAGCTCAGCTGATCTCTCAGGAAAAGTTAGTGATATCAGCGACGCATTCAGCCACTTCGAGCAGAAACTGTCTTATCTTGGCCTCAGAATAAAGTTTGAGTTTATCATCGTATTTCTTGAAACTGTGCGGTTATGGCTAGTAGATATAGTAGCTGAAATCATAATTTATTTATGTTTTTTTTATTTACGTATTCTGTAGAAGTACAACTAAACACATTAGTCATGCAAATGTAAAATAGGATGAGAAATGGAATCACAAGTCATTCCAGAAAGTTTTCAAGTATCAATCGTAGCTTTAGGTCACACTGGACAACATTCAATTGCAACCAATCAACTCCCACTGAATGGAAGAGCTCTCGTGCGCCCTTATGTCGTTGGTAATGTCTTTCTCAGACGCACAGGTACTTCAGAGTTACAATGGGCGTGAATTAGAAAATCCTCAGAGTAGTATGATTCTTGAAATGGTGAAACATATCCACAGTTATGTCAGGGTAGGAAAATGTTTGAAAATAGATCTCTACAGATAGCTTTCGGGAATCTGTTCAATTCCCATTTTTAATTCCCGAAAGCTATCTGTAGAGATTTATTTCTAAAATATATTTGTAC
>NC_061095.1:67601665-67634165 GCF_015104395.2 Macrobrachium nipponense
TAGAGTAAAAATGATCTAGCCGACGCCATGGCCAATGATTACGAGCCAAGAGTCGAAAACCATTCATTACGTAAGGTCAGGTAGCTTAACAACGACCTTTTGACGAAATGTTGCCCCGCCCATCACCAGACAGAAACTCCATTGGCTCCGAAACCCAAAGACTTTATGAATGGCGGAACGATACATAGATGTGGGTGGGGTATCAGTGCTAGCGTAGTAATACTACTGTAGCAGCAGTGCCGCAACGGTATAGCAGTAATATACATGAATTAAACGTTTAGGCCAACTGCTGGGATCCTTGAGGATCATTTAGCACTTCTTACAACTACTCGAGAAATTAGTTTTATAGCCAGAAGTTAAATTTTCTAATCCAACAATGCCCATGGTAATCTTCAATGTTATCCTGAATTATAACGAGGCGAAAGTGGGTGGAGCCTCATGAAATCATCATTCTGACGGTAATTATGGGTGAAGGTTTAAAGCCAATATACGGTACTTGCTATATTTTTTCAGTAAATAAGTAGATAGCCAATAAATAAAAATGGCTGACATTGGATATAGCAGTTATCAAATCAAGCTTGTCTACTATGTTTTTTGATAATTACCAACTATTCTCTACATCTTGTCAATCTGATTGTGACCTATAAAGTAGACTGTAATTTCTTAGGAAACTTATTTTGGGAGTTAGACTAATAATCGGAGTGTTTTTGTATTTATTAACATATTTTGTTGGTTTGTTCATTATGACAATTATCAGTGGAGAGTTTCCAGAGTTCATAAGGTGTACTGCTTTGCTTGTATTTAAATTTGTATGCCATTGTTGCCAGAGGTTTAGCCTTCGTTACGTATAGCCAATCATCCATCAAGAAAGAGGGAAGAAATGCTGTCATAAGTTACGTAACGAGTGCGTTCGAAACCTTTTCTCTGAGTAAGTTGGCCCGTCTTCAAAAAAAGTCACTTTTACATTATAAGTACCAAAATTATTCAACCTATGTAATGCAGAATACAGTCAAAATTTATGTGTAGATATAATGTGTATTCTGAATAAACGAAATATTTATGAAAATGCATAGATAAAAAGTTATTGCGAAAAAACCGTGTTACAGAGGCCTGAATCTCATAGTAGTTGGTTAGAAATGAACTGCAGAATTAATAAACAGTAAATTAATATTTGTTTAAAACTGAGAAATTTGAAAAATTTCGAAAATAAAATAAACAAGGAAAATGGAGTGCTTATTAATATTTGTATGTTTAAAGATACAATTAAAATTTGGGCATTTTCAACATAAAACTGTGTTTAAACTTTTTTTTTTTTTTTTTTTTTTTACAAAATACAGTTTTGACTCATAAATATAACTGGATTTTCACTGACTTTTTACAGAACTTGTCTTGGACCCCTTCTCAATATAACCCATTGTTCTGATTTATAAATGTAGAGAGGAATCAGTTGGAAATTCAAAGAGGACTCATTTACAGCTAAAAAAATGTATTATATCGGCTCATTCTTTAATATAATCCTTTGTTTTGGTTAATAAATTCAGAGACGAATTAGTTATAGCTACAAAATAGAAAAATGGTGTCTACCCATTTGTAAAAGCTGGGGAATGAGAAAAAACGGATGAAACAAAATTAGGAAGAAATAAAGTTTGGAAAAAGAAAATGAACAGCTGCCCAGTCCACAAGAGGCAAAGAATCTAATTTGCAACGGAAAGTAAACAGCAACAAATTCCTTTGAAGAGACGGAAATAAAAGTAAATACTTTTGCGTGCCTTCACATAACATATCCCACCAAAACAAAAACAACTCTGTCGCAAATAAACAAATAAAAACAAATGAAAAAGGCCATATTATTTGAAAGGAATAAGGCATTGAATCGCGCTCTCTCTCTCTCTCTCTCTCTCTCTCTCTCATCCATCTTTTCTCTGACATTTTCTTATTCCTAGCACAAAAATACACCAATGACAGTGTGGGCATGCAACCCTTTTTTTTCTCTCATATTTACTTATTCCTAACTTATTCTACCTTAGCTGTCCTTCTCCAACTTAGTCCTGATTGTTAACTCCTCATATTTAATTGATATTTTTCTATTTTTCAAGACCTATTCAGAGAGAGTTGGCCACATCACGCCATTCAAGTGCATACAACCTAATAAATTATTTATATTCCCTTCCATTACAGACACGAATTCTGGTATGACAATGAGACTCCATCTTAGGGATTTCGTCCATTTCAGAATAAAGCTTTAAAGAGAATATGAAGAATTCGAAGATGGTAAAGAGTTGGAAATGACACCATAAAGGAAATGACCTCTGTTCATATATATAGATGAGATAATGATGAAGGGTAGATGGAGATGGTTTGGACATGTCCGTCTCCCAACCCCTGGGAGAACGGCGCTTGGAAGTGTCACCTGGGGGGCTCCTGGGGGCCTCAGGAGAGTTGGAGGAAAAAGACCCAGAGCTACTTGGAGATGAGAACTATAAGAAGGGAGGCTAGAAAAGAGTGGAGATTTGAGGAAGGCAAAGCACTGTGAAGAAAGAGGTGAGTGGCGGAATGTCACAGAGGACATTTGTGTCACGGAGAGTGAGAGACGATGATGAAAATGATGATAGAATAGAATATAGAATTAAGGCCAATGGCCAAGCACTGGAACCTATGAGGTCATTCAGAGCTGAAACGGAAATTAACAGCAAAAAGGAGTAAAACCTTTGGCAGTTGAAGCGCAATGAATCAGTTGTTAGGAGAGGATGGATAGCAAGATGGAAGAAAGAGAATATGAACGGAGGTAGAGTAAAAAGAATGAAAGAGTTTGCTCCTATGGACCGAAGGTAGAGTAAAAGGAATGAAAGAGTTTGTCTATGGACCGAAAGGGACGCTGCAAAAGAACCGTAAGTAATGCCTACAGTGCACTGTGTGAGTGCACTGGCGGCACTAACCACATATAAAGGTGATGGATGATGAAATGGAGTTTAATGAGGAAAATATATTAAATAAAAGCCCTTTTTGAAAAAAAAAAGTTTAATATGTTAAATTGATTTCCCTTTCACCAAAAAATTTGTCTTTCAAAGGTAAAAGGAAAGGAAGAAATATTAAAAAGCGTTGAAATGTAAAATTAAAGTTCCTTTTACCGGTCAATGTGTCTTCAACTGGAAAGGAAGAAATATGATTCCTCTCAATTGAATAATTTTCCCTCTGGTAAGATGGGCGATACAGAAGCCGCTTATCTTCCCCATTAATTAAAAATAATAAAAAAGTAAACAGGACCTAATTCCTTCGTAACTCTTCATCTCCAACTTACCTTCTTTCAAGAAAAAAAATGATAAAGCTCGAGATTTTGAATTGGACTTTGAAGGGAGCGATTATATGTATAGCGTATTGAGAGCATTATTTTTCTTTTTCATTTGATCTTTGATGAAGGAATTCCGTCTGTTCTTTTGATCATTTTATCTCCTTCGCGAGAAGTGGAATCATTTAACCTGAAGAGTCTCTGGATGTTATGTGTTTATGCTGAATTACAATATCAAATCTCTTTCGAACAAATTGCTTCAATAACATCCTGACTGACTTTCCTTTATGCCCAGCTATTCCATTCCCCTTTCAGTTATCAGTTATCTCTATCTTCCAATATGTTCCATTTAGTTATCCCCGATACTCTCTTTCAACGTTTAATGTTAATGGCACAATGCCATCAGGAATAAGAATGATTATTCAATGCCTAAATCTGTTGACAGAAGGAACAAGGATTACGGGTTGAATCGAATTCACTGAAACACGCTGAGTTCTTAAAAAAAATACATGTAATAAAGATATATTTATAATTGAAAAATATTTGAGTGAGCATGCAAACAAACCATCCATTATAGCTTTTGAAAGCTTACAAATTTTTTATTATTATACGAAACATTGACGAAAAAGCAAGCTGAATTTTTAATAAGATGTTATGTCATAAATCTCTATATTTGAAATATATTTTAGTGAGCATAGGAACGACCCATCCATTATAGCATTCGAAAATATTATTATCTAAAACAATATGATACAAGACATGCACGAAAACAAGCAATACAGGGAACTAACCTAATTATAAAGACCCTCTTTTATCCAGTTCTGATGAAATTCATTTAATTGTCTAGGGGAAAAATTTTTAATTGAGAAGAGGGGAACATGTAACAGGGTCCAGTTTTATCGATTTTCTCCCACAAAAATAAATTAAGATAGAATAAAATAAAAAGGGCAAAAGGAGATAAAAGGAAGAAAGTCTGTCTGTTGGCATTGACTAAATGAAGACCTATTGTTGTATTTGCCTTTTTGAGGCTTTCCCTACATTCTACTTCAAAATAACCTGCACTGGATGTGTGTGTACACACACACGCACCACACATACACACACAAACACACATTCATACACACAAACAAATAAATATACACACACTGTGTATACGAATATTTATATATATATATATATATATATATATATATATATATATATATATATATATATATATATATATATATATATATATATATATATATATATATATATATATATATATATATATATATATATATATATATATATACTTAATTTATTTTTGTGGGAGAAAATCGATAAAACTGGAGCCCTGTTACATGTTCCCTCTTCTCTAGTAAAATTTTTCCCCCAGACAATTAAATGAATTTAATCAGAACTGGATAAAAGAGGGTCTTTATAATTAGGTTAGTTCCCTGTATTGCTTGTTTTCGTGCATGTCTTGTCACTGTCCGTCCTGATTTCGTTCCCGTCCACTTGGACGGTAGTACGATCCCATGGAGGGACGAAATTATTATCAACTAAAAAATTCCCTTCGGTACATATGTAAAAAATATATCAATTCCGAGGAATAGCGAATTTAGATATAAAGGGCATTTTGTAGCTCGAATGATATATATATATATTATATAGATATATATATATATATATATATATATATATATATATATATATATATATATATATATATATATATATATATATATATATAGAATTATATATATATATATATATATATATATTATATATATATATATATAGGATATGTATATATATATATATATATATATACTATATATATATATATATATATATACATATATATTATATATATATTATATATTATATAATATATATATATATATATATATATATATATATAGTATCCATATATATATCATTCGAGCTACAAAATGCCCTTTAATATCTAAATTCGCTATCCTCGGAATTGATATATTTTTACTTGGACGGTAGTACGATCCCATGGAGGGGGACGAAATTCTATTATCAACTAAAAAAATTCCCCTTCCGGTACGATATGTAAAAATATATCAATTCCGCAGGAATAGCGAATTTAGCTATTAAAGGGCATTTGTAGCTCGAATGATATTATATATTATATATAATATATATATATATAATTTATATATATATATATATTATCTATAATATATATATTATTATATATTATATATATTATGTATATATATAATATATAATAATTTATATTAATAATAGTATATATATATATATTATATATATATATATTATATAATATATTATATATATATTATAATATAATAATATAATATATATTTATATATAATATATATAGAATTACTATATTATATATATATATATTATTATTATATATATATATATAAATATATAATATAATATATATATTATATATAGTAATATATACATATATATATATATATATATATATATATATATATATATAATATATATATATATCATCGAATATCATTCGAGCTACAAATGCCCTTTAATATCTAAATTCGCTATTCCTCGAATTGATATATTTTTCACATATGTACCGAAGGGGAATTTTTTAGTTGATAATAATTTCGTCCTCCATGGGATCGTACTACCGTCCAAGTGGACGGGAACGAAATCAGGACGGACAGTGACGCTATCAATTCAGCCAAACAGAGACGCTATAAGTTTATATCGATTCTGACTTTACAAACCACCCTCGAACTCGGTGTTTTCGTAATTAGAATCGATATGAAACCCTGTCTACCGTGTTAGCCAATTCGAGCGTTTGACACATGTAGCCTTTGTTATGAATAATTATCACATCGAACCGTGATTCTTTTATATATCATCGGAGCTACAAATGTCCTTTAATATGTAAATTCGCTCTACCTCGGAATTGATATATTTTCATATATGTACCGAAGGGGAATTTTTTAGTGATAATAATTTGTCTCCCCAAATGGGATCGAACCACCATCCAAGTGGATGGGAACGAAATCAGGACGGACAGTGACGCTATCAATTCAGCCAACTGAGACGCTATAAGTTTATATCGATTCTGACCTTACAAATCACCCTCAAACTCGGTATTTTCGTAATCAGAATCGATATGAAACCCCGTCTACCATGTTAGCCAATTCGAGTGTTTGACACATGTAGCCTTTGTTATGAATAATTATCACATCAAACCGTGATTCATTTATATATCATTCGAGCTACAAATGTCCTTTAATATGTAAATTCGCTCTACCTCGGAATTGATATATTTTCACATATGTACCGAAGGGGAATTTTTTAGTTGATAATAATTTCGTCCCCAAATGGGATCGTACTACCGTCCAAGTGGACGGGAACGAAATCAGGACGGACAGTGACGCTATCAATTCAGCCAACTGAGACGCTATAAGTTTATATCGATTCTGACTTTACAAACCACCCTCAAACTCGGTGTTTTCGTAATTAGAATCGATATGAAACCCTGTCTACCGTGTTAGCCAATTCGAGCGTTTGACACACGTAGCCTTTGTTATGAATAATTATCACATCGAACCGTGATTCATTTATATATCATTCGAGCTACAAATGTCCTTTAATATGTAAATTCGCTCTACCTCGGAATTGTTATATTTTCATATATGTACCGAATGGGAATTTTTTAGTTGATAATATTCCATTTGGTATCATTCGACCTTTTCAATCCATCATAAAAGTGAGTCAACGTTTTTAAGTGTCGAGAATTTTCGGTCGAACGATAAAACTGGTCTAATGTACTAATTATCCGTTGAAAGGAGGACTTCCTTACGTGCTTATGAATTGATTATCTCTTATTTTTTTTTACTTTTGGCTTTTTTATTTCTCTGAAATTCCCTTTGAAGGTTTACGTTAGATATTGATTTAATTATTATCAATATTTCTCTTTCTCGATTGCTACATCATTCCACCAAACCTTCATTTTGGAGTTTTATTTTCCTTTGTTCTTCCACTCATTGAGAGACTCCGCTGACCTTTGAACCCTTTCCCGAATGGAGGTGGATGTTTTTTAGGGGGAGGGAGGAGGTGGTGGAGGAGGAAAGGGAGTGGAGGGAGAGGGGGGAGATGTACGAGATCTTTGCTATCTTGGAGTAACAATCACTCAATTAACTGCAGAAACAAAGCAGATGGATTGGTGAGTCTCTCTCTCTCTCTCTCTCTCTCTCTCTCTCTCTCTCTCTCTCTCTCTCTCTCGCCAATCCTCTTCAGCAATATCCTTAACAAAGGCATAATTTTATGTCATATATCCATCGTGGTTATTTCACTCTTGGAAAAGCAGTGTTTTTGAATAAGATTTTTACTAGTGTATTCATAATTGAAGACACCACCTCAGTACCGGAACCTGCTGTTAAATATGAAGGGGAAGAATCACTGGACAAAATAATATTTACAGAAAAGGACATTAAAAACAAAATAGTCAAACTCAACAAGTTCAAATCTCCTGGCCCTGATGGGATTCATCCAAGAGAAATTAAAGAGCTAAAAGAGGAGATAGTTCCTCACCTATATGAACTCTACAGGAGAAGTGTTGAACAAAGAAAGGTTCCAAAAGGATGGAAACTAGGTAATGTGCCCCGAGTTTACAATAAAGGTCCAAGAGAAGAGCCTGGAAATTATAGACCAATCTGCCTAACGTCGGTCGTTTGTAAGATTTTTAAGTCCATAATTACTGATCGACTTGTGGATCACATAGATAGAAACAACTTGTTAAACAGACAACACGGTTTCAGACAAAGCAAATCCTACCTATCAAGCCTCTTGGAGTTTTTTCATAACATGCTTGGTATTTACGACAGTAGGAGAGCAATAGATATACTCTACTTAGATTTCCAAAAGGCCTTCGACAAAGTCCCGCACAAGAAACCGATGACAAAAGTTAGAGCTTTAGGAATTGTAGGAGAAACAGCAGACTGGGTCAAAGACTGGCTAACTTATAGAAAACAGTCATAATAAATGGTGAAGAATCAGAATGGGCAGATGTAACAAGCGGAGTTCCCCAGGGTTCTGTTCTTGGCACTCTCTTGTTTTTGACTTACATTAATGACATTGATGTAGGCTTAAATAGCAGATGAGCCAAATTGCAGATGGACACCAAACTAGGTGAAAGTTTAAGAAATGATCTAATAAAAATAGGAGAGTGGTAAAAAAATGGCAAATGTATTTTGATGTAGATAAGTGTAAAGTGTTACAAATAGGAACAAACAACCCCCATGGCAGCTACATGCTGCTTGGGAATGACATAAATAGTGTAGAACAAGAGGAGGAACTTGGAGTCATTATCACCAAGGACTTAAAATCCACAAAACAGTACTTAAAAGCTGAAAAGAAGGCACAGAAATTAGTGGGATACATAAAGAGGCAGTTCAAATACAGAAACAAGGAAACGGTGCTGTAGCTCTACACATCAATAGTTAGACCCCATCTTGAATATGCAGTACAGTTTGGTCACCAACACTAGAAAAGACAAATAGGTTGGAAGGGTACACGATTTACTTTAAGGAAAAAAAAGAAAAAAAAAAGAAGACTTACCAGCATATAAAATTTTGATCTTTGACCTGTTTTATACAAATGTAAACAAACGTCCGTTTGACCATAGCAGTTGATGACCTCGTGAGGGATCATGGGAATTCACTCTCGCCTCTTTCCTCAGTGTCTCCTCAAGTGGCGTTCCTCACTTCATTTCCTCACCGGATTCTATCTCCTTTCTCTGTTCTAGACGTTCAGCATGCTTACGCCTGCTTTCAGCTCTCTCTCTCTCTCTCTCTCTCTCTCTCTCTCTCTCTCACTCTCTCTCTCTCTCTCTCTCTCCACAAACGTACGTTGAAGATTTTTCCAGTATCTTAAAAAGTGGAAAATACTAAGAACTTAATGGGAACTGCAGCCCAGAGCCAATTAGTCTTCAAAGACTATTTCATTTTTGCTTTTTAGACTTTTAGACTTTTTCTTAACAAATCCGGAGAGAAACGACGTAAGGGATATGAATATTAGTTAGTCTCATTTCAGCCATATTTCCTCCAGGTAGAAAAGTAGATATAGGTGAATGAGGGCTTTTTAGATTCACAATTTATCGAACTATTCCATTCGGTATCATTCGACCTTCTCAGTCCATCATAAAAGTGGGTCAACGTTTTCAAGTTTGGAATTTCGGTCGGACAGTAAAATTGGTCTATAGTACTAATTACCCGTTGAAGGGAAGACTTTCTGACGTGCTTAAGATTAACTGATATTTTCTTTCTTTTTTTTTTTTTTTTTTGGGGGGGGGGCCTTTTATCTCTCGGATATTCACTTTGAAGGTTCACGTTAGATATTGATTATGTTATTATTATTTATTTCTCTTTCTCGATTGCTAAAGCATTTCACCAGACCTTCATTTTGGAGTTTTATTTTCTCTTGTTTCTCTCATTGGGAGTCTCCGCTTTCCTTTTAACCCTTTCCGAATGGAAGTGGTTTTTTTAGGGGGAGGGAGGAGTGGTGGAGGGGGAAAAGGGAGAAAGGGAGGGGAGGAAATGGAGGGGCAAGGAGAGGAAGGAGGGAAGAGTTTCATTATCATATATTGAATACAGATCTTTGCTATCTTGGAGTAACTATCATTCAATTAACTGCACATGGATTGGTGAGGTCTCTCTCTCTCTTTCTCTCTCCAACAATGACCTTAATAAAGGAATTGGTTCATGACAAATATGGCCATTGGTAATATGACTTTGTCTTTTGAATCCATTCATGACTAACTTTCCTGCTGACGACATCAAGCAATTTTCTGTGACTTTCACTAGACTCAAACCAAAATGGTTGAGGAGATGCCTGAAGCCTTGTGTATGTGTATGAGTATTTTCCCCTGCCTTCATAAAGAGCATATAGTGTATTATTCAACGTCCAATCTGATAATACAAACAAACTCGCTCAGACTTCAAATATATAAATACAGTTTTTTACTGTAAATATAATGTTATACTCAGAGTGTAAGGGTGTTTATATCCACGTCTTCACGACCTGAATAACTGCCCTGTCATTCACTTTCACGGGCCTTTCATGAACTGAATACTTCATTATACATTTTGTGGTGCTTTCATACCAAACGCTAAAGGACGCAAAGGAACTTTAGCCTTCGATGGATAGGCCTATTTGGTCTCTAATCGGAGCACTCTAAGATTTACGGGAAGCAATTTGGGAAGGGAATACGCAAGATCTGCGTGTGTGTGTGTGTATGAGAGAGAGAGAGAGAGAGAGAGAGAGAGAGAGAGAGAGGCAATGATGTTATGTAGATGTTGGTTCTACATTGGGCCTCTGTCCCCCCTCATTCCACCTCAGTCTCTGTTCGTTATGACCCGAAGACAAATAAAAGGTCCACGACATCTCGGATTTTACCGCAGCCTTTAGATTATTTTGTATGAACTAAAAAAAAGATCGTTTTTCCCTTTTGAATTTCTCTCTCTCTCTCTCTCTCTCTCTCTCTCTCTCTCTCTCTCTCGGACACGATTTGAGGACTGTCATTCCGTAGGCTTCCAAGTTTTAATGATTCCTCAGCCGTTGAAATTCTGACGTCACCTTTCGTTCCCATCAAGGTCGATACTGAACATATTAAAAAAAAAAAAAAAGAACTGCTAACGTCACAACACGAGATAGGACGCATGCGCGTGAATGGCTTAGGAATCGTTCACCTGATTAAGTAGATGGCAATACTTTCAGTTCAGCAAATGTTTGAGATGAGACAGTTTTTGTCAGCAGCAATCGTTGATGATGTCATGTTGTCGACATGACATTTCGCGTAATGGATTTGTCAATAGTACGAACAGTTTCGTCCAATATTAGCGTTTTGTATTTTTTATTTTTATTCAGGAAGGAAAATGTATTATCGGAGGCTCCCGACATAAGAATTCGAATTATACTCTGTTTTTTTCCATCTGTCCATCCACCTGTGGTGGTCGCACATGGTAACACTGCGTCCGGGGCTTTAAATAGTTACGCTATGTGTAAGTTTTAGGTAAATAAAAGGATATCTGGGTGTACATTTGCATCGAAAAAGTGTTTTAATAATTTACTGTATGCGAATTACACCGTTAATATTCGAAATAGGATATTGTTATTATTGTTGAATGCAAGCTGCCTCCTTTAAAAAGAAATGCGTCGAAGGGCACCAGACTCCAGCAGAAGAAGGGAAGGCATAAAGTATTTTACGATGTAGAGCAAACATTTTGCAATATTCGAGAGAAAGAGAGAGAGATTGTTGAAAGGAAATGCCACATTGAGGCATTACAAACATAGTTCCCGAAGGCGGGAATCCTTTGCACAGGATTCCTTCTCCCGGAGGCATATTCCTGAAGTCTGGATGGAAATAGACCCCCTCGGATATTAGAACCAATCAGAGCGTGATTTGTAGCGGTGACGTCGTGAAACTCCGCCCTTCTAGCGCTACCACGTATAAGCTTTTCTTAATTCTTGCAGAAGCACCAGTTATATTAATCTTATCTTATATGATAGGTTTAATATTGGTAAATATAGTTATGATAGATGTATACAGAAAATATGCATCAACTATGTTGTACTAGCTAATATTTACGCTATCGGTAATGCGTCATAAGTTACTGAGATATGCAAGGCATATGGGACCATTGCTCAATGAACACGCAGAAAGCCATGCCCATGACAATCAGCTGCTTCATTACATAATAATTCATGCAGAAGCATCAGTTTTGAGAATATAATCTTGTGAGAGGTTATAATATTGGCAAATATAATTATTACAAAAAAGTACCCAGATACGCAAGGCATCTGGCTGGCAACATTGCTCAATGAACCACACCAGAAGGGCTATGATCCCATGTCAATCAGCTGTTTCGTTGCGTAATACTGCACTCGTTGCAAAATGACTTAACTGCTTATATTGGCCTACACAGGAGGACTATGATCCCCTGGCAATCAGCTGTTTCGTTACGTAATACTTCACCCATGAAAAAATGACTCAACTACTCATATTGACCTCGACACTTAGGCATTTAGTACATGGAAGTAGGCTGATAGTTTAAAATTTTTGTTACTTTGAATTTTATTTGGAGTCATTGTATCCTTCAAAATGCAAAAATTTTTGCCCTGTTGATCATTATATATGTCTTCTGCAAGTTGATTTGTTCTTTGCTGCTTATATACATATATATTTTCTATTGTTGTTTTGTAGTTTTTACTCAATATTTTTAAATGTCATATTTAGACAGGTTAGGCTAGAATACGGATGGTAATTTATGTTCGGAAAGTATTACATGGTGTGAGACAGGAAATATAGACCTTTATTTTAGTTGCTAGGGTAAATCTATGCTGCAATAAAAAAAAAAAGCATATTCTTTTAATAATATCCAACGGAAATAAGTAGCAAATTCATTCTAGTTCAAAGAAAAATATACCAGAAAAAATTTTCAATTTGCACAGATATGTAATAAAGCACAAATTTACGCTGTGTATTACAACCAAGGCCATGCTCAGGTTTTTGTTGTGCTGATATCCTAAACTATGCAAAAATTTTTGCTTTGCTTGTATTTATACATATTACCATTGCAGGCCTCGTATACCAAAAAGCTTTCCTTTGCTGATATTTCATTGTAAATTTTAAAATCAACTGCATAGCTTGGAATATAAGGAAAAAAAACAAATTATTTACAAAATATTATTTATACATAAGTTTATTATATACAAAAGATTATTCACATACAATTCTTGATGTTGAATATTTCTCTCCACTTGTCGAAAATCTTCCCTTGGTTTAGCATTAGTTCGTAAGCACACGAAATCTTTATTTCTGCAAAATAATATTATGGAAGCCACTGCCTTCAAAATCTAGCAACTTGGGATTTCTTTTACACTCCATAGTCACTAAAGTACAAGTAACACACAACGAAAACAACGACTAGGAGGACTAAAGACTACAGACTCAATCAATTCGACATAAATTACAGAACAGGAACAGCACATGCAGTTTGTTTACATTGAGCAATGGTGCCATGTACCTTGCGTACTCAGACTCTCAGTATTTCCTTTTTATAATATAAGCACAGCGTAAATGCTAACTGGTACAGCATAGTTGATACTATATTCTGTATGCATCTATAATAACTAATATATTTACCAATATTATAACGTATCATATAAGATTAATATTTTAAAAAAACTGGTGTTTTTGCAAGAATTAAGAAAAGTTTATAGGTGGTAACACTAAGGAGGGCGGAGTCTCACAACGTCACCGCTCCAAAACACGCTCTGATTGGTTCTAATATCCGAGAGGGTCTATTTCCATCCAGACTTCAGGAATATGCCTCCCGGAGATTCCAGGAAGGAGCGCGATCCTTCGCGCCCTTTTTCGGGGTCCTGGGATTCCTTCACACCCATTCCTGCTACTGTCACACTCCTCTTGTTTGTGATGGAGGTTCCTGGGGGATGAATTCGGGAAGAAGATCGCTTATATTATATATATATATAATATATATATAAATATATAATAATTATAATATATACTCTATTATATACTATATAGTATATTAATATTATTTTTTTAAAAAATATAGATTATATATATGTTATATAATTATAATTATATATAAATATTATATATTATATCTATTAATATAGTATATATTATTATATATTATATATATATACTATATATTATATACTATATAATATTATTATATACTATTATATATTATATATAATAATATAATATTAATTATATTAGATATATATATTATATTCTATATATCTTATATATATATTTCTATTTATATATATGCATATACGCATATATATATATATATATATATGGTAACATTGCAGAGAATATTATTTTTTTAAAACTATAACACTCACAACTTAGCTTTCGTGAGTACATGACTTATTCCCATCATCAGGGTCCCTTATCGATGGAATAACGTGAAAAATAGTCTTCTTACCGTTTCTCTTTATTTTTCATGTCATTGACCCCTGATGATGTGAAAAGTCGCGTATTATTCCCGAGATCTCGGCTGTGCCTCCGACATATTCTAAGAAATAAATAGACCCGAAAATAGAAATATGAAGGATATGGGATATGCCAGTGGGTTTTGTATCCATAATCATAGAACTCAAGCAGAAGTGTGAGCTCCTGGAAACAGCGCACGTAGTGATAAAAGTTATGGACTCCTAAGTAGGCAGGATTCAAACAGGAACACCCCCCCCCCACACACACACACACACACTATAAATATAAATACACCCAGTCGAATTGGAGGTCTATGATACACAAAAGAAAAATAAACAATAATAATGATATATTATTATTATTATTATTATTATTAATTATTATTATTTTTTTTTTTTTGGTCTATCACCGTCCTCCAATTTGACTGGGTGGTATTTATAGTGTGGGGTTCCGGGCTGCATCCTGCCTCCTTAGGAGTCCATCACTTTTCTTACTATGTGCGCCGTTTCTAGGATCACACTCTCTGCATGAGTCCTGGAGCTACTTCAGCCTTTAGTTTTTCTAGATTCCTTTTGAGGGATCTTGGGATCGTGCCTAGTGTTCCTATGATTGTGGGTACGATTTCCACTGGCATATCCCATATCCTTCTTATTTCTATTTTCAGATCTTGATACTTATCCATTTTTTCCCTCTCTTTCTCTTCAACTCTGGTGTCCCATGGAATTGCGACATCAATGAGTGATACTTTCTTCTTGACTTTGTCAATCAACGTCACGTTTGGTCTATTTGCACGTATCACCCTATCCGTTCTGATACCATAGTCCCACAGGAATTTTGCCTGATCGTTTTCTATCTCTCCCTCAGGTTGGTGCTCGTACCACTTATTACTGCAAGGTAGCTGATGTTTCTTGCACAGGCTCCAGTGGAGGGCTTTTGCCACTGAATCATGCCTCTTTTTATACTGGTTCTGTGCAAGTGCCGGGCATTCGCTTGCTATGTGGTTTATGGTTTCATTTTTTTGTATTGCACTTCCTACATATGGGAGAGATGTTATTTCCGTCTATCGCTCTTTGAACATATCTGGTTCTTAGGGCATGATCTTGTGCCGCTGTTATCATTCCTTCAGTTTCCTTCTTTAGCTCTCCCCTCTGTAGCCATTGCCATGTGCCATCGCTGGCTAGTTCTTTAGTCCATCTCATGTATTGTCGTGTATTGGTTTGTTGTGTCAGTCCTCTGTTCTGTCTGTCATTCTCCAGTCTCTGTATATTTCTGGGTCTTCGTCTACTTTTATTAGTCCTTCTTCCCATGCACTCTTTAGCCACTCGTCTTCACTGGCTTTCAGATATTGCCCCAGTGCTCTGTTCTCGATGTTGACGCAGTCCTCTATATACTTAGAAGTGCTCTCCCTCCTTCCTTTCGTGTTATGTATAGTCTGTCCGTATTTTTTCCTCTTGGGGTGGTAGTGCTTTGTGCATTGTCATATGTTTCCTGGTTTTCTGGTCTATACTGCGGAGTTCTGCCTTACTCAATTCGACTATTCCTGTGCTGTATCTGATTACTGGCACTGCCCATGTGTTTATGGCTTTTATCATATTTCCGGCGTTGAGTTTTGACTTGAGTATCGCCTTGAGTCTCAGCATATATTCTCCTGATCGTGTCCTTCATCTCTTGGTGCTTTATATCCCCTCCTTCCATTATTCCCAGGTATTTGTATCCTGTCTCATTTATGTGTTTGATGTTGCTCCCATCTGGTAGCTTTATCCCTTCAGTTCTCGTTACTTTGCCTTTTTGTATGTGATTAAGGCGCATTTTTTCTATTCCAAAACTCCATCCTGATGTCCCCAGATACAATCCTTACAGTCTGGATTAGGGTATTATTCCTTGATGCCTCTTACCATACAGCTTGATGTCGTCCATGAACATCAGATGGTTGATTCTGTTGCCTCTTTTCTTGAGTTGGTACCCGGCATCCATCTTCTGTAGTACTTTTGTCATGGGAATCATGGCTACTACGAAGAGTAGTGGGGACAGTGAGTCGCCCTGGAAGATCCCTCTCCTGATATTAACCTCTGCTAGTCTTATTAAAGAGCTTGTAAGTACTGTATTCCAGTTGCACATTGTATTTTTGAGGAAGCTGATGGTATTTTCCTCTGCCCCATATATTTTCAGGCATTCTATTAGCCATGTGTGTGGTATCATGTCGAAGGCTTTCTTATAGTCTATCTATGCCATGCTTAGGTTGGTTTTCCTTCTCTTACTGTTCTTCATTACCATTTTGTCTATCAGGAGCTGGTCTTTTGTGCCCCTACACTTCCTTCTATAGCATTATTATTATTATTATTATTATTATTATATCAAGAGGCATCCCTATATAATAATAATAATAATAATAATAATAATAATAATAATAATAATAATATTAGATGATGATGACTGAAGTAAAATTGTCATTTAAAACCCAAATTAATTTTACTAATTCATCAACCTTTTAACTAAATTTATTTATTTATTTATAAAATAAAAAGCTGAGACACTAAATCCCAGAATTCTGAAAGTGAGTCTTCATTCTACAGCAAAGAATTCGACCCAATCCTCCACCGTATGCAAATGAAATAAACTCCAAAATCAACAGAATAGCAATGGCTCCAATCCCAGGTAGTTTTGACCCCATGTTCAATCGCAGACCTGTGGTAGCTCTGTAATTTTGATTTGGTCTCACTGAAGAATAATTATTGTCATTAATCCCCACTTTCACAGAAAAAATATTTCCTTTTTTTCCAAGCGTTTTGATATTGCATTGGAACTTCGGTGTTTTTGACGTACATATTAGTCTAGCCTTAACATGCAATTGAGAGAGAGAGAGAGAGAGAGAGTGAGAGCGCCACTTCCTATTCAAGTGGCTCTTTTGTCTCTCTGGAGGCACAAATAATTCGGCATCTCTCTCTCGGAAGGAAGCATTTTTCGATCATAACCTGGAGCGTCTCCAGGAGGAAATTCAAAGAAAGAAGGAGAAGTGATAACGATCTCTCTCTCTCTCTCTCTCTATCTCTCTACTTCGCTTCTCTCGTCTCTTCTCTCTTCCCTCCTCTCTCTCTCTCCCCTTTTGACTCCTTATCCTCACAAACGAAGGATGGAAATCTTTGGGACTAAATTTCAAAATCCTTTTGACTTTTTCGCGAGATATATTTCCACACCCATATTTGCATACTATGAATACATAAATAAAGGCTTGGGTATCAGTGAATATTGTTTTAAAGGAGATAAGTTTATAAATATATATATATAGTATATATATATATATAGATATATAATATATATATAATATGTATTATGTATATATATATATATAAAATATATATATATATATAGATATATATATAAATAGACAATATATAGGTATAGTATATAGATAATATGTATATAATGTATAATATATATATAGATATAATATATACAATACATATAATATATATATAATATATATATATATATATATATATATATTATATATATATTATATATATATAGATAATTATATAGATATCGATATATTATATATATATATATATATATATATATATATATATATAATATTATATATATATATAGCATATATATATATATATATATATTATATATATATATATATATATATCATATATTTCTATATACTAGATATATATATATATATAATAATATATATATATATATATATCTATATATAAATAATATTATATCATAATCTATTATATATATAATATCATAATATATAGCGAAATTGCTGCATTGTGATGTTAAACGGGGAAATACTTCAAAAACATCATAGTTCCTAGACAGGTTGGTAGAAATCGTCCCCTTATTATTGCAGTGAATAAAAGTTAAATTAATTAATATACTTTACTAATAAAATTGCTTATGCCAAACCGATGGATTACATAAATGTTTCTCTGACGGAAAAAGCAAATGTCCAAATTGATTTCCTCGCTGTAAATTATCAAGTTCTCTATTTGAGAGAGAGATGAAGTATTGGCACTTTCCTCTCCCTCTCCTGATCTCTTCAAGAGATTAAGCACTCACCTCACCATGTCGTCTGGACCCTCAAATTCAAAGGGACTGGGCAGGATAATGGGTTAGATCCATTAGCAGTTTGACGGATTTTATTATTATTATATTACTATTATTATTAACAGACGATGAGCCTCATTCATAGGGAAGAAGCCCAACACAGGGCCACCGACTTGAAATTTAAGAAGCTTCCACATAATATTAAGGTGTTCATTAGGAAGAAGTAACAGAAGGTAATAGGAAACACAAAAAGAAGAGATCTCACTTATAAAAAAAAAAAACAAAAATAAAAGAATTATGAAAGTAATAAATAGACAAAAATGTAAGCCAATTATTAAACTGTAAGGAGAATAGTATGAGGGTAGGAATGCATTGCATCTTCGCTTAGACTTCTGAAGAAGTTCCTATTGCACGACTTCATGAGTAGGGAGGCTGTTCCCAACGGTGAGAGAAGGAATGAAGGACCTCTGGAACTCTGAAGAAGTTCGTCACCGAGGGAGACCAAACATTGTTGCTTCTGCTGTTACTCGTGACCGTCTTTTTATTTCCATTAAAAACAAAAAATTTCATCTTTGCTTGTTATCAGCTGCCGTATTCAAGAGCGAGTTAAATTCAGCGATGACGGGAATAAATAATATACTCAGTATTTCATATATCAGTCATGAATATTCATGAAGTTCAGCCAACAAAACTGATCCCAACATTTGGAGATTAATATTTCAATAGCATTCATTTCCGGGTAAGAGTAGAATTAAATATGATTAAATATCATTACTTTGCATGTCATTAACTTGATAAACGTCGAACTGCAGGTTGATAATAGTTCAGTCTGCTGGGAATTCCAATGATAAATGTAATATAATGTCATGAATTCACGAATGGTAATCCATCAGTAATATCTAAAACGTTTTCTTTGGGAATGTCATACTTGCTTGTTGGCTAATATTTAAACGTCTCTGGTACTGAACAATGCAGAATAATTTCTCTAAATTCATACAGACTGAGTCAGTTCCATTCAAGATACGATACAAGGAAACAAAACGAACAGCCGTCAGAAAAAAAAATAGTAATGAGGCAATAAAATAATTAAATGTAAAATAAAAAGAAAGGACGAATTCTGTGTGAATCAATAAATTCAGTCCCACTGAAGAAACGACACAACGAGAGAAAAACGGAATCCAGCAAAACATAATAATTTTGTAGTTAAACATCTGTCAGAGGAACCAAATCAGAAGACAAAGAAAGGAAATGAGTATTTGTTAACATTAATGGGTCCTGTGACAAGATATCCAGAAGCAATCCCTGTGAGAAACATATCTGCCAAGATAGATACTGAAAAACTTGTGGAGTTTTTCTCAAAGTTTGGAATACCAGAGATAGTACAAAGTGACAGAGGAACAAACTTTACTTCAAAGTTATTCCAGGATGTGATGAATTTGTTAGGAGTGAAACAACAGTTATCCACTGCCTATCATCCAGAAACTCAAGGTGCCTTAGAAATGGTTCCACCAGACATTGAAAAGTATGCTGACAAAGAATTGTTCTGAGTCAGGAAGAGAATGGGATGTTGGTTTACCATTAATGTTGTTTGAAATTAGGAGTGCTTATCAAGAAAGTAGGGGATGTTCACCTAATGAGATGATTTTTGAAGATTCTTGCAGAAAATTGGGAAGAAAATCAAGAGGAAAGCCAAGGAGAGTATGTGAAGAACTTAAGGAAAATGTGAAAGAGATTAGAAATTTCTCTTTAGAAACTTGAAAATGAGTCAAGAGAAAATGAAAAGGAGATTTGATGCTAAGACTAAGCTAAGAAGTTTAGTGTTGGTCAACAAGTGTTAGTGTTCTTACCTGTCAAGAGATTTCCCCTCACTAATAAATTTCAAGGTCCTTACAAGATAATTCAGAAGTTAAGTGATGAACTTATGTGATTGAAACACCAGAAAGAAGAAGAAAACAAAGGAAGATACATGTGAACCTCTTGAAACCTTATTTCTCAGAAACTAAAACTGAAACTGTGTCAATAACCCAAACAACTTTATCTACAGAAGACGATGATGGCTACGAATTGGGAACTGCAAGTAAGATGAATAATTCTTCAATTTTGGAAAATTTGGCGGATAAACTGAAACATCTGAGTGTTGAACAAGTGAAGTGATTAGAAGTTTTCCAGAAATTTTTTCAGATGTGCCTAGACGTACTGATCTGACCAAGCATGAAATCAAGATTCAAGAAGATGGAAAACCTTTCAAGCAAAGAGCCTATCGCTTATCACGTATCATCGAGATGTTTTGAAGAAAGAAGTTGAGTATTTGCTGCTCAACATGGATTAGCAGAACCCAGTTCAAGTCACTTCAGTTCTCAGTGTGTTAGTGAAGAAGCCAGATGGTTCATTTAGGATGTGTACTGACTATAGGAAGCTGAATTCTATCAGTGTGGCCGATAATTATCCTTTGCCTCTTATAGATCAGTTACTTGATAATATTTGCAAGCCAAGTTTGTTTCCAAGATAGACTTGTTGAAAGGATATTATCAAATTCCCTTAGATGAGAATGCCAAGTTGCTGTCAGCTTTTATTACTCCATTTGGACTATATCAGTATACTGTTCTGCCGTTTGGTCTGATGAATGCACCCGCAACATTTCAACGACGTGATGGATCAAACTGCTAGGATCAATAGAAGGAGTAGGTGTATACCTAGATGACATCGTGATTACTCTACAACGTGGGAATAACATCTGAAGATTCTGAGGAAAGTTTTCAAGAAACTACAAGAAGCAGGATTAACAGTCAACCTAGAGAAAGTGAGTTGGAAAGGCAACTGTTCAGTATCTTGGGTTTGAAGTTGGGAAAGGCCTTCTTGCTCCAGTAAATGCTAATGTAGAAGGTATCCGTAAGGCTACCCCACCTACTACCAGGAAACAGCTACAGAGATTTTTAGGCATGGCTGGTTTCTATCGTCGTTTTCGCCCAAATTTCTCAGAAATAGTAGCTCCCTTGACAGACTTGACTAGTCCCAAAGCCAAGTTTATTTGGACTCCAGAGTGTCAAGAATCCTTTGAGAAAGGTAAAAAGGCATTTTAACTTCAAAACCAGTACTTCAAGCTCCAGACTTCGACAAGAAATTTGTGATACAAGTTGATGCGTCAAAACTGTGGCGTTGGAGCTGTTCTACTTCAAGAAGATGAAAATAATATTTACCATCCTGTGTGCTTCATGTCTACAAAATTGAAAAAACATCAGAAAGTATATTCGACAATTGAGAAGGAAACTTAAGCCTTAATCACCGCATTGAAAAATTTGAAATGTATGTGAATAGACCTAGGAATGAAGAAATTTTAGTGTTATCTGATCACAATCCACTATCATTTATCCAGAAAATGAAAAACCATAATCAAAGACTGACCAGGTGGTCTTTGTGCCTGCAACAGTATAACTTAAGAGTGCAGCACATTAGTGGCAAAAACAATGTAGTTGCTGATTATTTATCTCGTTGCGAATCGTTGGATTCAACACCGTGATAAAAAATCTTCTGGGGGGAGGTATATTATATATTGCTACTTTCAAAATGCATGTTTCCCCTCTTTGAAATGTCATGTAGAATTATGCAACATTTTTTCAGATTCCTAGATAGCTTAGAATAGGATGTTTTATTAAATGTGTGTTCAGATTTCGCATTACATAATGTAAAAGAATATATATATATATATTAACGTAGAATGTAAAAAGAGAGAGATCTTCTTTGTTCGAAAACTACGAATGTTTAACTTTTATGTCAACACTGTAAGATTAGAGGGTCTGCGAGATCCGTTTACTTTCCTAAATCTGTTCAACGCATGTGATAGCGAGAGAATTAAGTCTTGCGTTGTTATCAAAACACGTCATCTTAATTGTCGCTCAGCCTCCGTTTCGATCGAGTAGAGTACGTCTTTCTTTTTTTTAACAGACTGGACTCGTACGCGTATGTCTTAGATCAAAACCACGTGCATGTTACACATTTCTTATGAAGATTGCATCAGATTTCCAAGCTACTGGAAGCATTCGTGACAAGAACGTTTTGTATGATATCTGCCCTGACCAGTTTCCGTAAAGGAAGAAGATTTTTTTCTATCATAGAACCCCTCGAGACAATAACATCTCTCTCTCGCTCTCTCTCTCTTTCTCTCTTCTCTCTCTCGACTTATCTCTCTCTATCTCTCTCGACATCATTCAGATTATATTAACGTAACATAAATTGGTCACTCGTAACGTTTTAGAATTTCATATTTCATGTTTTAATTTTTATACCAGTATATATGATTATGATTATATTGATGATAGATAGAAACATAGAGTGGTAATTGATTTGCTTTCCTTCAATTTACTTGAAGTGACTTAGAACCAGGGAAGTACTTAGACTTATGCAATCAGGGAAATACTTAAGACTTTTAAAGTTGTTGATGGAGTGATGCCCCTTTGATTAATTCAATTACTTTACAAGATTACTTCACACCTGTTTTTTGATGAACTTAGTCTGATTCTCTGCAATACTGGTAAGTGTTAAGGGATCACTGTTGCCTTTAGAGTATTCAGTCTTTTAAACGTGTTATGAGGGTTCAGGTGTCTGGCTTTTGTGAGGTAACATTAAATGAATGGTAAGTGTAGTAACCAGATACTTGGGACTTCGTAACATTATTTAATGGTGCCCAGAAACCCGGGAAAGCAGATTTCATTATCACTCTAGAATATACTGGTGGTGTTAGGGATATATTTTGTTAGGAGAGTGACCATATAATTTTGTTTGCATTTATTGTATTGAATTGTAAGTTGATAACTGAGAGGAAAATGGCTCAATTCAATGTTCAGGAAATTTTAGCAGCCCTTCCATCCAAGTTTTGTCTGAAACCACTCTGACTAGAGCACAGTGGAGCGCTTTAGCAGAGGCATGTGGTGGTTATGTGTCTTCTAGTATGGTAAAGGCACAAATAAGATGTATTGCTATGGAATCATTGATAAACTCTGGTAGAATAACTGATGAAGATGAGTTAGAATTGGCTCAAGAGTTGTTGAACGTAGCACGTGCTGATCTCATGAATTATCACGCAGAAAAGAAAGAGAAAAGTGATGCAGAGTTAGAGCTTAGACGCATTGAAGCAGAAGAGAATTTGATTAAGCTAAAAATGCTTGCTGAAAGAGAAAGAATAGACAGGGAAAAACAAGAAAGAAGAGAAAGAGAAGAAGAGGAAAGAGGAAAGGATAAAAGAGGAAAGAGAAATCGCAAGACATGAAAGGGAAATGGAATTAATAAGAAGCTAGATCCACATTACCTGTAACACCGTCTAACCCTAACCAAGGTAATCAAGACCCTGTATTTGATGTAGCGAGAGTGCAGAAGTTAATCCCTAAGTTTACTGAAGAAGCTCCAGATGAGTTTTTTTTATCACTTTGAGAAAGTGGCTTCAGGTATGGGATGGCCAGAGGATAAATGGTCAGTTTTGCTACAAAGTGTCTTAATTGGTAAAGGGAGAAGTGCTTATCTAGCCTTAACAGCTGATCAGTGTAAAGACTACAAGGTACTTAAACACAGTGTGCTACAAGTTTACCAGATGACCCCAGAGTACTACAATGAAAAATTCAGAAATTTAAGAAAAGATGAGAAGGGAACATTCTTAGCTTATGCTTACAAAGTGAGAAGGTGTTTCAAACGTTGGGTAGAAGCTGCTAAAGTTAAAACAAAACTTTTGATGAGTTAGAAGAGTTACTTGTTCTTGAACAGTATCTTAAGGGAATTCCTGAACATATAAGAGCCTATTTAAGAGAGAGAGAAGTGAAGAAACTTGACAAAGCTGCTACACTAAGTGAAGATTACAATATAATCAGTAGTAAACGTAATTACAATGTCAAGTACCAGAGTCAACAACGCCCAGGTTTTAAGTCTTATCCAAATAACAGGAACAAATTTAATGGGAAACCTTCAAGTGATAATACCAAGAGTACACAAGGTAATACACCTCAGCAAACTAATGTGAAATCCTCATCCAGTTTTTCAAGACATACAGAAACCTAATGTTGTCTGTTTCAAGTGTGGAAGAGTAGGACACTACAGTCAAGAGTGTTACTGGAATCAACAGCAGTCAAACCCGTTTGTCAAGTTGTAAAAGGTGACCAGGTGAAACAAACTACGAAGAGCAGTGTGGGAAAGAATCAGACTCCAGAGAAGAATGAAACTAAACAAGCTGAATGTTTAGCAACCAGTGGAAATGTTACCTCAAGCAGTGAGTGGCTTAGCAGTGTGGAGGCTTTAAGCCATATATCTATGAGGGTATGCTGTCAACTCAAGAAGGAAGTATGCAGGTACCAGTCAAGATATTACGTGATACAGGGAGTAACCATAGTGTGGTAGTACGTGGTTCTCACCCTCAGTTGGAGAAGAGGGATCACTGTTGCCTTTAGAGTATTCAGTCGTTTAAACGTGTTATGAGGGTTCAGGTGTCTGGCTTTTGTGAGGTAACATTAAATGAATGGTAAGTGTAGTAACCATCTACTTGGCACATCGTAACATTATATATATATATATATATATATATATATATATATATATATATATATATATATATATATATATATATATATATACTTTTATGTCGGTGTGTATATATAGATTTATATAGTTTTATATATATAAATTTATTTATTTATGTATATATATAAATCATATATATATATATATATATATATATATATATATATATATATATATATATATATCTATATATATATATATATATATATATATATATATAGAGTCTATATCGAAATTGCTTTTTTCCCCTGACACATAAATTTCGGTTCACGCTTGTCGGGCGAAAGCGTTCCTCGGTTAAGAGTGAGAGAGAGAAGAGAGAGGATTTGAGAGAGAGAGAGAGAGAGACGAGAGAGAGGCCAGAGAAGAGAGAGAGAGAGAGAGAGACCCACTCCATATTCAAGTGGCTCTTTTGTCTCTCCGGAGGCACAAATAAATTTGGCATTTTATCTCTCTCTCGGAAGGAAGCATTTTTTCGATCATAACCTGGAGCGTCTCAAGGGGAAATTCAAGACAGAAGGTGAAGCGATAACGATCTCTCTCTCTCTCTCTCTCTCTCTCTCTCTTCCTTATCCTCACTAAAGAAGGATGAAAATCTTTGGGAGTCGTAAATTTCAAAGTCCTTTAGACTTTTTCGCTGAACATATTTCCACGCCCACATTTTGTATTATGCTGAATATACATAATAAAAATTATTAGGATGTCAGTGAATCTATGTTCCAGGAATGAAGGACCTCTGGAACTCTGGAGAAGTTCGGCACCGAGGGAGGCAAAACATTGGCTGCACATCGGTGCTTCTGCTGTTACTCGTGACCGTCTGTTTCTCTCCATTAAAAGCAAAACATTTCATCTTTGCTTGTTATCAGCTACAGTATTCAAGAGATAGTTAATCTCAGCGATGACGGGAATAAATAATATATTCTGTTTTTCACATATATATTAGTCATGAATATTCATGAAGTTCTACCAACAAAATATATCCCCAATATGGAGAGTGTGATTATTCATTAGCATTCGTTTCCGGATGAAAGTATAATTTAATATGATTAGCATATCATAATTTGCGTATTATTACATGATAAACGTTGAACTGCAGGCTGATAATAAGTTCAATCTGCTGGAAGTTCCAATGATAAATCTAATATATCGCTATGTACTCACGAACGGTAATCCTTCGGTAATATCTAAAACGTTTTCGTGGGGAATACCACACTTGCCTTTTAGCTAATATTCAAACGTCTCTGATACTGAACACTGCAGAATAATTTCTCTAAATTCATATAGAATGGCAGTCATCGTTATCCCGTGGAAGTCCACAGCTGTCGACAGCTGTGCTGAATTTGTTTTAGATAGGATATTAATGTTATGTTACTGAATGATTCGAAATGAAATATCAAAATACAGGAAGACCTCAACGTGACGCAAGAAACCCAGGTCCATTTAACAGACCTTAACAGGAAATAAAACGAACATATGAAAAGAAAAGAAAGAGAGAGAGAGATGAGAGACGAGATGAGAGGAGACGTGAGGAGAGGAGAGATGAGAAAGAGAGAGAATTTCATAGTTGAATAAATGTTAGAGTAACCTGTAAAGCAATAAGGCATTAAAATTGTAAAATGATAAATCAAAATAAAGGAAGATCTCTAAGTAAAGGAGAGAAATTCATTGTCGTTCAAGACACGACACAAGGAGAAAACAACGGAATCGTCCAAAACAGAATCATTTCGTAGCTAAATATCGGTCAGAGGAACGAAATAGAAAATGAGGCTAAAAAAAAATGATAAAATATACCATAAAAACAGAGGCTGGTCTCTGTAAATCAAGAAATTCAGTTCCACCCAAGAGACGACACAAGGAAAGAACTAAATTCGTGTAAACGGAAAATTAAAACTAAATAAAATCTCCAGCATCAGATCTTGAACCAGCCTCATCGATCCGTGTAATCAGCGATCGAATCTGTATCGACTTTTTTACCAATGTGTCTGAAGCCCCGTAAATAATGCAATTTGTAATTCCAACGAAGTCCTTTTGGGAGAGACGATTTTCAAAGGCTTTTGGGGAAATGCTGACTGGTTTCTCGAATCATTTCTTTGGAGCGGAACTAATTTTCGTCCGAGGAGTCAGTCATAAGGGCTTGCTACTTGAGGGAATGTCCTTAAGGCATCATTCTTTGGTCATTTAAGTAAGATTTGAAGGCTGTCACTAAAGAATTAATTTGTTTTAAGTATCTAATTCTTTGGTCATTTAAGTACGATTTGGTGGCTGCTACTTAAGTATCTATTTCCTTAACTGCCTAATTCGTTGGTGATTTAACTAAAATAAAAAAAAATACCCTGTAATTGTAGTAAAGTGCCTCTATGGACAATAATCAGGGTATATACTTTTTGATATGATTATAAAATAATTCCAGTAATAATGACCTACGTAATTGATAAAGGTTTTATTCACACTAATAAGATTAGTTTTAATTACATTACGGGAGATTGTCAAAAAATCCCTCCTGTCCCCATGCCTTGACAATATACTGTCATTCTCTTCTCTCTCTCTCTCTCTCTCTCTCCTTCACACACGCACACCACACACACACGTTAAAGCAACACTGAGTAAAAGAGTCAATATTAGGTACATGATCTAAGCGGTGATTAAGTCAAGGGAATACTCTCTCTCTCTCTCCTCTCTCTCTCTCTCTCTCTCTCCGCTCCAGAAGTTAAGAATTTAATTTTTCTAATAAACATACATGTGTGTGCGCGCGCGCAACAGCAGTCTAAAAGACTGAGCTGTCAGTAATATAAACATCCTAGAGTCCGTTAGTATTATTTCCATAACAGTTTCCGAGTACCGAGAAAAACACAAGTAACGTCAAAAGAAAATATTAAAACTATTATCCTAATCATCTATTTAACGGAACAGGCTAAGTAAAGAACTCTCTATTGCATTTACCGGAATCCATAAAGAAGGGAAAATGATTCCAATGAAATTCCTGACCTCAGGGAAACATCAAATAATCGCCCTCTGTAGTACTCTGAATGGAATGATGACCCTCCCCTTTCCCAGAGGTCATTAGGAAGGAAGTGACTTCGACCCATAATGATTAATTAAGGGAATAAATAAGGGTTTCTTTTTTATTAATGAGCTGTACTGAAATGAATACTGGTAAATTCCCATTTGAAGTCATCAGCTTGCACAGGGAATAGTTTTAGCAGGTAAAGAATGGAATGGGGGAATGACTTTTATCATTATCTATTTTTTTAGAAAGTAATGAACTAGTATGTTTTATGTAGGAAAAAGGTTTTATTAAAAAGCTTAACCTTAAAATTTTTGAAGCAACAAAGACGAAGTTTTTACCGAGAAAACATTTCGAACTATGGAATATTTTTTTTTTATCGAAAATTAACTTGAAAAATATTTCAGCAGAGACAAAGCTCCAACTGAGAATAATCGAGAAGAAGAAAACAAGAATGACAGAGATAAAAAAACGAGAGACAAAGAAAGATTTAATTGAAAGGAGGCCTCAAGAGTTTTGTGTGTGAGTTTGTATGCATGTTTGTGTATGTGTGGGCGTTTAGTCTTCAAATGTCCCCTGTCAGAGGCTAAAGAGAAGTCCCTCTGGGTCCCAGCCACAAAGGCCGTCATCTTTCAGTTTTTTTTTTTTTTTTTTCTCCGCAGCCAACGACATAATAACCAAAGCAGCGCCATTTCGCCAGATAAGCTTTTTTCTTTTATGTCTAAAAAGGTAAATGGCCACACAAATGATAACGCCTAATGAAGTCTTCTTATGGTGCGAATTTCTACCTTTGTGTGTGTTTTTTTTTGGGGGGTGGGGGGTGGGGGATTAGAACCGGAATATAAAACTTAGGCCATAAGCCAAATGCTGGGGAACCTATGAGGCCATTCAATTCTAAAGAGGAAATTGAGAGTAGAAAGGTAGAAAGGTGTAACAGGAAGAAAACCTTTTGCAGTTCCACTATGAATCAATTTTTAGGAGAGGGTGGAAAGTAAGATCGAAGAAAGAGAATATAAACGGTGGTACAGTAAAAGAAATGAAAGGGGTTGCATAAAGGATAGAAAGGATACAGCAAAGAAACTTGAGTAGTGCCTACAGTGCACTGCGTGAGGTGGACTGACGACACTAACCCCAACTGCGGGGAAAGAGCATGCATGCCAGTAAGATATCGCCAAAGGACGAAGTAACATGAAATAAAGTATAACTAAAAAAGTTCGATTAAAGGAAATCAGTCATAAAGATGATAAACAAAGAAAAGAGAAAACAGAGGAAGAGAGAGAATCCCTCATCACATGAACTTCCCAAAGTCCAATTACTCAGCGGCCTCTGTTTCCTTATCAATGGTTCCTGGATGATTCTAACTCAGATGATGCCGGCCTCCTCATGCCCACTTGGGCATGAGGCTAAATTGTCCAAGAACAGAAACTTGAGTTTAAAAGAAACGTTCTGGAATCAGCAGAGATGATAAAAGGAGAATAACAAATCAGAGGTTGATTTCGGAGCTTGATAAGAGGAAGTGACATGAATAATGTTGTTGAGAAACTGGAAGGAAAGAATTGAATTTTGACCCAATATCTTTGAACGAAATTCACTGAAATGAAAAAATAAATAATACAGAATATTCACGCGTCCTGGAGCAATGCGATAAAAAAGCATTTCTTTACTTCTATATAGAAGATAAAAAGCAGGAAAATGTTAAAATGAATAAAAAAAATAAAAGTGGAGGTGGACGAAGCAGTAAAAATCTGACCTCAGCAAAAAATGTACAGAATGGCCGAGAAAAACTGACGCGAACCTCTTTTGTAAGTCTGTATCACTTTTAGAGAGTTTATTATTATTATTATTATTATTATTATTATTATTATTATTATTATTATTATTATTATTATTATTATTAGTCGGAATATTTCCAGACATTTTTCCTGTCTGAGAGTCACAAGAAATCCGGACACTGACCAAACCTAAAGAAATAGATTAGGATGATGTCTTCTAGAAAGTGGCTTTCGTCTGTGTAGTTCATGTGTCAAATTATTTTCATTGTCTATAAAATTCTAATATATATATTTAAAGACCTTTGTTCTGAGAGTTAGAAAAAATTTGGATACTGACTAAACCGTCAAAAATACTTTCTTATGATGTCTTTAATATGAGGCTTTTGTCTTTGTGAATAACGGAGTAAATTATTTCAGTTATCCATAAGATTATCAAGTGGTTGATGTATCCAGGAGTTTTAATTATCTGCAAAATTCTTAAGACGCAAAAGTATCTAATAGGAAGTGGTAAAATATACTGCTTTTATAAATCATTTATTACATAAACGATTTTAGCAAGTAAGAAATATCTAACTGAAGAAATATAGTGACAAATATTATTTTATGAAAAAATATATTTGTCAAATATCACCACAAATCAAAAAGACAGTAAAGCAATTATGACTTATTAAGACAAATCATAAGTCATTAAAAGTTACATCACTTCAGTTCAATTTCTCTCTCTCTCTCTCTCTCTCTCTCTCTCTCTCTCTCTCTCTCTCTCTCTCTCTGTACCCAAATGGAAATGTACAGAACCATAGAGACACAGACTGTCGAGCACTGAACCAGAGAATATGCAAATGCAATTCGTCACACATTCCTCTTATGGGAATGGAGAGATTCCACCCTCCAGAGGGAATATTCCAAGCAGAGCACTAAAGAATCTTGTAGGAATGACCAGGAGATTCTCAGTTTGCTTAGAATCCACAAGAATTTATTGATTTTTGTAAGATTTGTGGTTCAGTGGTTTGGAAAAACACTCACAGGAGAATTTATCCGGCAATTAGGTTAATGTCAATGTTTTCCAAAAGGCAAAAAATTAATGATAGAGTCTAAGAAAAACCAGCAGCTAGGCCTTATCTGCTTAGATTATCATAAGGAACAGAATGAATGCATATATAGCTATATATACGTCTGTTGATTCGCATATGCCAACACAGACACACAAATACATTCTCGCAAAAAATCTTCGTATTATTCATCATCGCTCTCGCTTTTTCGATTTCCCTCTGCTATTTTCTGTTGAAAAAATATGTCAAGTTCTCTCTCTTTCTATTAAGTTATCACTTCCATTCTGAATGCAAATGTAATATAAAGTTAGAGTATAAGCACAAGAAATGGCTGAGAGCAACTATTTGACACTCTGCAAGCCACTGCATGCAGGCATTGTTTATTAACACCAGCTAACAACCGGCGTAATTTGGCAGTAATTAATTTTCCCGATTAAGAAGTGATATTAGCTTCTCTATGACCATTTACACTTTATGTTCTCCTCACCACTTGCTCCTCAGGTGGAATTAGATGAGCTTCATCATTAGACTCATGGCTCGATTTGGTCTCAACTGAAGCCGCTCTGGGATTCATGAGGTGCAGTTTGGGAAGGAAATGGCCAAGGATCATAAGAGAGAGAGAGAGAGAGAGAGAGAGAGAGAGAGAGAGAGAGAGAGAGAGAACCAAGAAGAGAAATCTTTCGCCATTCCAAGCATTCAGACACCAGATCCCAAGATTTTGTTCGTCTTCCCACATGACACATTCCCAGAGTTGCACACAGGCATCTCATTAAGCTCCGGTCCATTATTTTATTGATGCTAAGAAGTTTCGCCCTTTCATGCTATGAGGAAATACAATGAAGGACCTTAGAGAAAAGTTCTATTTACTCATCTGCCTTTTCTGCTCTTCTTGATTTGTTCTCATTTTCACGCAAAGCAAAAAAACAAAGCAGACCTTTTGCTCTTCGTCTGGGCCGAGTGCCTAGAACCAGGGAGCCACACTTACTGAGCATCTCAGAGATGATTCCAGTTCTATATACTGCAGATCCCTCAGATTTCCAGGTCCACTGAGCCTGATCTCATTCATGATCTGTAGCTAAAGGATCTCATTAGTCCTCATCATTAGGTATCACAAATCAGGAGCTCCGAACTCCTACTTTCACCATTGCTTTATGGCTTTTGACAGAGATTACTGGGCCAATTTGCTGAGTTCCTTACTGAACAGGTGCTCATAGCTGGTCCGCTGGTATAGTGGGTAGTGTCTCGACGTGCCACTCAGAGGTCGTTGGTTTGCGTCTCCCCAGGGGGAATGGAGAATTACTGTTGCAGTATTAGGTCTGCAGTGGGAGGTTTAAACCAATATTCTTTGGAAGCTTGAATTTCAACTCATTGCCCCTTTAGTGGGATTCCTCCATGTGAATAGGTTTCATCTACTGAAATATGATAATAATAATAATAATAATAATAATAATAATAATAATAATATAATAAAATTAATAATAATAATGTGTATAGCAGAGAGGTCTTGCACATAGCCGAGTTGTAAACACTTAAACAAGGGCAAAAAATCTGCTAGGCCAAATAAATGGAAAATGAATCCTGTATCTGGCAGTCTATGATTAGAGTCACTCTCTCTCTCTCTCTCTCTCTCTCTCTCTCTCTCTCTCTCCTGGGTACGAAAATTCAGAAACATTTTTTATTTCCCCATCGGTTTTGACGTAACACGAAAGACTAAGATCTTCAAAATTCTTCATCGCCTCCTTTGCAAACCTCCAAAACCGGAGAGTC
>NC_061095.1:67639165-67646665 GCF_015104395.2 Macrobrachium nipponense
AGGGCAAAGTAAATTCAGACGACATCCAAATACAGGGGAGGGGAGAGAGCCATTTAGACCAGACTTAACCCACATGAATTCGCTGATATTTTGGAATTCAAAAGAGTCCGCTGTACAAACTTTTTATCCATGGCATTAACAATGAGTGAACCTATCCAGGTCTATGATGACTGTAAAAATATCCATAATTATAACAAATAAACAGATATCAATACAAATCTCAAAGAAAATTCGATATTACTGGTAGTAAGTTACTAGACAAAGAAGTGGAAACGGAGCTAATTGTAAGATTGCCAGGCAACATAAGAGTCAAAGAGAATATTAATCATGATTCTATGTGCCCTAAAACAAAAGTTTCATATTCAATTTTCTCGCGCGCATCCTCTGAGGTTAATTTTTTTTTTAAAAACATTTACTTGAATTAATAGGTAGGAGATGCAACGAAAAAAACCCACTATGTAACTAATTTCTAAATAAACTTTGGGTTTTTCAAGAAAATGTGACATTTTCCCATGAATGTTTTACTTGAATTGTAATAGGCTAATGTTGCAAGTAAATATTTCACATATATATCTTGATACTTCTAAATGTCTATGAGGTTCAGAAAAATTAATTCATTTTGTTGTTATAGAAATTCTATTTGCTTATTTTGTTATTAATTTTAAAATGATTGCAACTCCTTAGCTAAAGTTGCATTGCGCACACCGATAGACATGTCTGCCTTGCCCATGAGAAGTTCGGGCTAAGCATTCCTTTCTCCAGTCAATCTGCTTTTGCAAGCAGAGACGACACACAGATGAAGCCTGTGTAAGCAGATTATTGAGGTTAAAAGGAACAAATGCTGATACGGCAATGATGACGTCGTCACTTTGGCAGGAGATTGCTCTCAGCCAGCTAAGAGTTACGTTACTGCTGTAGAGATACGACTTTAGTATTTCTTTCAAATGATTTTTAGTGTTAATTTCTCCACCCGCATGAGAAGAATGTCTGAAAAAAAAAAAAAAACAACAGTACCAAAATTGAACAATATATATGAAAAAGAGGGGTTTCCATACAAAGTTCTATATATATTATTAGCCCTGTATAAGATTCATATAGGATTATTTCATAGATAACATTTTCACTTCTAGACTTCCTGACTTTAAAATCTCTTTTATTTTATTTTATTTATTTATTGTTTATTTATTATTATTATTTTTGTTTATTTATTTATTTTTTTTATTTTTTTTTTTTTTTCATTGACTACGAAAAAAATTAAATTACGGGACAGACAATATGTCAGTAGGTTTTTTGGATATGTGTTTGAACTTTTAGCTTATTTGTCATTACTAAAGCGTTAAGTTAGAGTTCAAATCTTTACGCATATATATTTAGATATTTATTAACCTTGGGTTACGTTTTGCTTATTGATTTATCGTGATTCCTTTTTTTATTATAATTTGTAACCCTTCCGACTTCTTACGGAGTGTATTATATTGACTCCACTTGTATCCATATTTATTTATTTTTTTATATATTTATTTATTTATATTTTTATATATATTTATTTGATAAATTTAATGGTTGGCTTGAATATGTGGAAAAATGTTCTAGCGGCGTACCGTATAAGGCTACTTGCGGCATCAATTCTATAGATACAAGATATAAATGATAAAGGTATTTAAAACCGCGAGAACCGCTATAATCCGGTCGGATCCAATATCACGAGTTGTAACTCGTAAGACATTGACACTTCCTATTTAATTATCCGTTATTCTACCAAACCGATTGACTCTGGGTGATAAAATATATTATTGGTTTTCTTAATGGAAAGGAATTCACACAACGTGTTAAGGAGATTATTATGATTTACACCACCCGAGTCACAGATTATTATATGTTGAATTCCATATTTATTGATTTAGCACTCATAAATATTCGTAACGCACTCAATTGCGGTGTTGTTTTTAGTGCTATTAATTCTATATACGTGTCAAGGAACTATTAACACTAAGAAGTGTTTATTCCCTCTGTCAGACTCGTAATTCTGTTAATAACTTGACGTATATTCTTTCAAGGATTGATTTGGCACAGGATAGGCCCTTAAACTGACAGGTGTCTTAGTGTATCCCTTGTTTTCATGACACGTGTTACAATTAGTTATGTGCTTTTTATATCTGTAAGCATTGTAGGCCAGTAAAATAGTGATTTGGCTTTCTGTGACATAGTAGAGAACCCTGGATGACGGAATGCAAACCAGTTTATGACGATTGGTATGAAAGAGATATTATTACTACCTGGTCGTTAGTCATCTGCTGTGTTCTTCGGGTTTTCCTCGTCACAGACCTACATATAATATACATTTTGATTTACATATTCTGATACACATACTTTAAATGTACTTTTGCTTTAGGGTTTCTGCTCAAAAGTGTTTATTGTTTTTTGCTTAGCCACTGACCCTGTTTCCGTTTCGAAGTGTTTATTGTTTGGGTTATGTCTGTTGACGCTTGCTTTGTTCAGTTCGTAACAGTTCTGCGCTCCAACCCAGATATTCAATGCTCGCGATCTCTTGGTTTAAGGAATTTTCTTGTTTAGATACGGTTTTAACAATAGGCACGGATATTTCTATATTTTTTAGTCTAATTAATGGTTCTTTGCTGTATGGTGCGGGATTGCGGGATAATGCGTCAGCTATGATAATTGCTTTCCCAGGTAGATATCTTATCTTGGCTCCAAAGACCTGAATGATCATTTGTCACCGAGTTCCTTTTGGACTGTGATTAAAGCCTTTGAAAAACTCGGTAAAGGACTCATGTTCAGTAAAGGACTTTATCAGGATAGCCATAGATTATGAACTTAAAATGTACTAGTGTTAAAGATACCTAGCCCTTCCTTGCCTATTATTGCAATTTATTTACTTTCAAAGGGCTTTAGTTTACGTGAATAAAAAAGCTATAGGGAAGAACTGTTTATCATATTACTGAAGTAGTATCCCTCTTACCCCTTGGTCTGAGGCGTCTGTTGCAATAAAAAAAAATTCCTTATTTAAATCAGGGATTTTTAAGTTAGGTAAGCTGCATTTTCCGCTTTTAAGATATCGAACGCCTGTTGATGCTTTCAGACCATAATAAATCTACGCTCTTCTTCGTAAGATCTGTTAAAGGAGCTGTCATGATTGAAGAGTTACATATTTGCATACGATTGTAATACCCACTACAGCGCAAAAGTGCTGTATCCCCCTTTTTACGTTAATAGGTACCGGAAAGTTATGAATAGCCGACACCTTACCATGGACTACTTTTAAGACCTTGACCAGACACATAAAACCTAGATAAACATGTTCGGTTTTAAAAAACTCACATTTAGATATTTTACTCTGAGATTATTTGTCTTTGTCTCTGTAGCACTAGCTCTACTTTATGTGAATGTACTTCTAAGGGGTATTAGAAAAGATTACAAGATCATCCATATAGGCATGTAGGTTATCCCCTAAAAGTCTCCAAACACTATATTGTAATTTGGGGCGCAACGTAAGCCGGAGGCATACGTAAAAATTGATAATGTCCCCTGAGTGTGCTGAAAACGGTATATGAGGTACAATCACTTAGGTAATGGTATCAGGTAAAAGCCTTTAAGTAAGTCCAAGTAGGTGAAAAAAAAATTATTCTAACCTAACAGAGATAAGATGTCGTCGGTACATCGCACTGGAAACTATCGGAAGTCGTTTCCTTGTTTAAGCGACCGTAATCTACGCAGATACGCCAAGTCCGATCTTTTATGGCATGACGTTGATTGGGAAAAATTATATGGGCTAATTTGATTTCCTAATGGCTCCTATTACTAACATTTTTCAACTTCGTCCATTTATCTCTATTTTAAAATTTCATTGAGAATCTATACGAAGGTACGTAAATATAGCTTTTATGTTTGTCCTTAGACCGTGTTTTGTTTTCAATGACATCCGTTTTTCTCCAGAGATCACTCGCTAGTGGAGAAAACTTCCTGGTATTCAGGTAGAAGATAAAAAAAAAATTCTGCTGAATCACCTCTGCTTGAATGACTTTACGGATATTACTTTAGATAGATTATAAGAGAGATTCATCCACGACTGGTTGGCGTGATTAAAAATTAGCAACAATAAAAAATGCGATATTTATAACTTCTGTATCCAACGATATTGTATACTTTTAGGGCTTTGTTCGCGGAAATCGTTATATTTCAGAGTGTCGGGAAGGATTAAAATTTCATTTCCAGCAAAAGTCTTTTACACGCACTAAGGCATTCGAGGGTGCATGCTTCTCGAGATTTTGCGTGCAAAGTACGACTGTGGTTGTGGGAGAATTCTGTTGGGTCATTTGAACAATGTTACGATTTATGAGACAAATGTATTTGTTCTTTTATATAAGTTATTATTGATTAACTGTCTCATTTTTGTTCAAACGGATTTTAATATGTTTGAAGGTTTTATAGGATTTTCCTTGATAAACACGCCCTATTTTGAATTCAGGATGTAAGATAATATTTTGTCGTATACCCCTAGATGGATCTTACAATTACACCATACAGATCCAATGGGTTTTTTATAAACTATAGAGGTATCTGTAAGCGCTCGCTTATCCGGACTTCTCATTAGGGAAGTTCGAACAACAGACGGTGAGTCCGTAAATACAAAGATATTGCGTGTACTAAACTGTAAATAAAACAAGATATTCTAATTTTTACGGCGCGTACAGTTGGGCTTAAATCCACCAGTATTTATTATAACTTAATGTATTAAATTAAACGAAACTGCTCTGATTACTTATACGGTCTTCGTGTGTTTTCATAGGAAAAATCCTTTTTAATTCACAAAAAAGATATTGGTATGAACCAACATCGCTTTTCCCCACTCTGCTAGAGTCGCTTATTGTGTGGAATTTGCTATGCTTGAACACTTCGGCAGTTTTTTGACTAACCTTGACCGCTTGACTAGGTGACACAGTCACCGAGTTTGCTTGTTTGATTCTGAACGGGCTACTGTTTCTATTTCTTTTTGTAATAATTAGGATCCTTCTCTTTATTACCATCGGCAACGTATTGTGTGTTTTTTAGCATTATGTTTGCTGGTTACGTATAAAGCAATGAATGACGAACTATTAGGAACTGAGCGATTACTAATAAGACAAGTTATCTCTACTGTATTCAATATTAACTGTTTGTACTTCATTCTTTGCTAAAATTTGAAATAGTGAGGGATCCTGGTCAGCGCATTTATTTAGCCTGATGAAAGTTTTTTACAGACATGTTATTCCTTGCAATCCAGCCGTATTTTTAAAGTTAAGTGGAGTCATTGAGGTTCGATATTTTATATAACTCAAAAAACTCAAGGCTAAAACTGCGATCGGGACTTGCAAAGGAGCATTTATTGTCATGACCCGAAATAGTGTTACCTCTAATTTATATAAGATTTTGTACGGGTGTTCCACTTGTTTTTTTGTGTGTTTTCGAATCACTACGTGCTTAACGACCCTATCCATGCATTCTGTATAAATACAGACGTCCACTGCGTAAACGCATATTCACTGTTTAATATGATTTGTTAACTGTTTAAAGGGATTGTAAAATCACCCCAAAATGGATAAGTGTTAACATAGTTATGATTATGATATTTCAGTAGAACCTTCTGGAAACAGACACTCAAAGATAAAAACTCGCAGTAGCGAAATCTCAATGAATAGATAATTTCTGTAAAAAAGTAAGATTAAGAATGTCTCGTAACTTCAGCCACAGGAATAACGAAATTCGACCTGCAAAGGAACACTCAAAGTTACTCCAAATGAATAAAAAATTGTACTTAGCTTGCTTTTGTGGGAAGTCACGGTGTTCCGATAACGACACGGCCCTTGGTCCTCCTCTATTTAGCGGACGACCTGGTTTGGCTTCAGTTTCCCCCGTGCGCGTTGTTTCGATGATTCGAGCCCTTGAAAATCCGATGCTGCAGACGCGTTCGGTTTGTTTCTTGCAGTGCCGGAAACGCTCACTAACGATGTTTTTTGAATGATTCTAATGAGAGACGAAGCTTCCGTTGCCGTAGGAAAAGGACACGTCGGTTTTGTTTCTTGAAGTTATTCACTAACGATGATACTAAGTTGCTTGACGAATCTTGTTGTTTTCTGAAGTCGCTCACTAATGATGATACTAGGTTGCTTGAAGAATCTGCTGCTTTCGTCGTCGTTGACTTCATGATTTATTATTCTGTTTTTCTCGTAGGAGTTTGTAGAGTTCTTCTGGTCCGCTGGCCACCAATTATTAGGGCTTGTGCCTTGTATGATAAGGCGCCCTATGAGGTAATGTTTGACTAGCGATAATCATATACGTAAGTCGGTTGGTATTGCACTTCCATCTTCAATGGAGTGTCTGGGGTTTGTAGATCACTTACGAAGTCGGTATTATCTTTACGACGATGTGTTAAACTCATGGTTCGGTGAGGTTCTTGTAGAAAACACAAGGTATAAAAATAGTATATTCTTCTGAAGTTTTACATGATGAAGATCAGGTATGACTGTACAAGTCTTCCAATAACGATAGCTTGATCGCTTTCTGCCAATGATGATGGCTAATCCTATTCCTCTACATGATAAAGCTTAGGTTAAGAGGTACAGGTCTTCTAAAGACGATAGCTCACTCTGTTCTGCCTGTCTACCATCTCTGTTACAAGTATGAAGGAACAGACAGTAGTTCGAACATATGAACATACATACAATGACATAGTTTCATACGAACACACAATCAAATGAGACACGCTACAGATCACGTAGGCCGTTTGAATAATAGGTCGGGGTAGTGTCTCAAGCAGGGAGCTTGGACTAATGTTTATAAACAATTGAATGACTACAGGTGACGGCATGTTTTCTTAGCCTACATACTTATTGTATACGTCATCTTTAGCGTCTCTAGTTATGATCACATTCCTGCAAGCAATCTGGTTGACCTCTTTAGTTTTAGGACTTTTATATATATGGACTAACATTCCATATTTATTATGTAAACACTTACATATATATATCATATATAATATATATATATATATATATATATGTATGATATATATATGTGTGTATATATATATATATATACTATATATATATATATATATATATATATATATATATATATATATATATATTACGAATAGTATTTATATACACGTATAATTATATATATATAAATATATATATATATATATATATATACTATATATATATATATATATATATATATATATATATATAATATATACATATATATATATATATATATATATATATATATATATATATATGTATATATATATCGTATATATATATATATATATATATATATATATATATATATATTATATATATATCATATATATCATATATATATAGATATATATATATATATATATAATATATATATATATAATATATATATCCATATATATATATATATATATAATATATATATATATATATATATATATATGTATATATATATGTA
>NC_061095.1:67654165-67686665 GCF_015104395.2 Macrobrachium nipponense
CAAAAATTTCTGCCCTTTTGGAAGACAAAGGATAAAACGAGGATTTGAAGAGAGAGAGAGAGAGAGAGAGAGAGAGAGAGAGAGAGAGAGAGAGAGAGAGATAAATAAGCGCCACTCTGGAAAAGGATTAGCAAGATTTACTGTCCATTAAGAAGAAGACGAATTCGACCTAAGAAGAAAGATGAGGAATCCTCTTTTCTTAAAGAAAACTTTTCCGTCAGAGATAGAGAAGAATTTCGTAAAAAAAAAAAAAAAAAAAAAAAAAAAAGCAGGGGAATCTTGCAAGAGCTAAAACCTTCAAAGACTTAAAGTTCGTTTGTATCTGAGACTTCTCCGCTTCTGTTTGATCTCCGTCTGAAACAGGAGTTTGTGTGTATTCTATAGGCCTAAGAGAGCTTTTAGTGACGTCACGTGGGGCACTGTAGGCATTGCTATGGGATGTTTTTAGCGTCCCCTTCGGCCCTAACTGCTGCGCCCCCACTTTTTAACTTCCTTTTACTTGACCTCCATTTTCCTGTTCCTTTCTTTATCCTTGATGTCCAACGCCTCTAACTATTACTTCTTTGGGTAACTGAGATTTTCTTTCTTTCAGTTCCACTTCGATCTTTAGACTTCATCTCCTTTAATTTGTGGATCCCTTTATCTCGCTGTCCACCTCTCCAACTCCCTATAGGTTAGGTCTAAGGGTGAGGCCCTGTTGATTAGCCTCCAAAGTAGGCTGATATTGAGACTTCAGAAAAGAGGCCACTTCTCCCTATTGTCTTTTTTTTTTTTTTTTTTACTTTTATTTTTACCGGTCCCCGATTCAAACAACAATAAAATCCTATGGGTGTTGGGGGGTGGGGGGGGGGGTGGGGGGGGGGGGGGGGGGGGGGGTGGGGGGGGTGGGGGGGGGGGGGATTACGACTGAATCAAAATACATCAAATTTTCCCCATCAGAATAAATAAAAACCCATATCACTCGCCTGAGGAAAATGAATCAAGAATTAGAAGAAGTTTCAGTTGTATCGTCTGATTACATAAAAGTTTCGTCTGTGTACAAAGCTTCAACTACAGGTATCGAGTTTCTGTTTCGCTTTTAATGGTTCGAAAAGAATTTAGGCTCAAATGAACTTTACAGAGAGAGTCAGAGTCCTGTGAAGGATCTATGGTCTTTGATATGAACTAGATGCGTAGGTAAAGGCCTATATTTCGAATGTCTCAGATTTCAGTTCTTTTTATTTGTTTATTCTGGAGCTAATAAAAAAAAGAAAACTTGTGTAATATGTCAGTATATTTGTGGTGTGAGTATGTTTGTGTAAGTGCATGTGTTTGTGTGTGTGTGTGTGTGTGTAGAATGTAATGTTCCCGTATTTCTGCATTAGGTTACGTGAGTGTACCTAGGTTAATAGAGAAACACTTTACTGTTGTTAAGTTTAATCAATTACACCAAAGTCAAGAGAATGATCACAATATTTCTCGGTAGCAATTCACTTTACGTATTTCATGCTAATATACTAATAACTATTATATTATATATATATATATATATATATATATATATATATATTATATATATATATATATATATAGTATATATATAATATAATCATAATTGAGTCGCATTTGTATTTTGCCTTGAAATACCACGTGATTTAAGCCAGTTTAAGTTTATGTTTTAGTCATCTCATTATTAATCATTGAAGATTTACAATGACCCCGAAAATAGATCCACCCAGAAATATAAAGAATATTACAAAAAGGAATGTGGAGAGAGGGACCCGAACTCCTCCTCTGTCCTCCCAGTTGATGATCTGGTGAGGGAGTGTGATTGGCTTCCCGGAGTCATGGGATGACTACATCGTTCTTCCCGGAGGTCTTCTTCTTTTTTTTTGGTTCTCGGTGAGGGATTGTAGTCCATTGTTGGCTGGTCATCATGGGCGCCTTCTGGATATAGTTGATGAGTTTTTGTGCTACTTCTTAAGAGGAGGGAGTTCGTCCTAAATTGTGGATGTTGGTTGCTGATTATTATTCGAGTGTAAGTAGCGAGTCCCGTAATTATAGAACACTTATATATATATATATATATATATATATATATATATATATATATATATATATATATATATATATATATATATATATATATAAGTGTATAAGTGTATTTTCTATGGCCACAATTACTTCTTTCGACTTTCAAATTTTAATTTGAAAGAGAATTCGATCTAGACCCATTACTATACACTCTTAACATATAAGCTTCTTATTCACTTAAAGTAGACTATTTCAATGAAAGATGCATAAATAAGAATTTCACCAGTATTGGATGAAAAGTAGTACTAAAAAGTCATAAAACCAATTTAACGAAACTTGAAGTAGAACACTCTTAGCTCTTAATGCATCGAAATACTGAGGTACTGTAGACCGAATTGAAAGACTGTAGACTTTATTTAAATACTGTAAAGTTTATGTAAATACCTTATAATTTACCATATCACGAGAAAAAAGTACAAAAGCGTTCCCTCCTCCGAGCGTGGGATCAGAAACGGTTACATTTTCTCCCTTTCTCTTCAGTTCTACGCATCCTTTAGATAAAGACTTTGGATATTCAGTCTTACAGATATGAAAGACTTTGGGAAACGAAGGTTTAAAGGCACCAATTTTGTAGGGTTGTATCATTCTGTCCTCTATTTTAGCTGTAATAGTTAGGCCTGACATTAACTTTATGGTTTTGGTTGTGTCTGTTACTATAAAACTTCCGTTTCATCTCGACGTCAAGTACTGAGTTGAGCACGAAGATAATATAGAGAATTATAGAAGTTGAAAACATAGGCCTAACGTAATCTAACGACTTTGGTTGCTTCATATAAAACTTTTTTGCTTCATCTCGACGTTAATACTGGTTGAAACACGAAACTTAATAGGTAGAGAATTAAGAAATCAAGATTCATTTTATAGAAATAATAGATTTCGTGTCCAATAATACTGGTTTTAATCAGGTTGTATAACATTTAGACTCGACTTGACATCACTGACAGAGCAGACATGCACAGTTTAGGGGTTCTTCAAAATTCGTAAAAATTAAAACAATAACCTGACATGAATGAAAATAGGTCAGTGGAAACCCATACTCTCTGAAAATTGGGCAAATGGTGTTAGTCTCCGGTGATAATTGCACAGAGGATTGAATAACGCAATTGCATGTCGATATTGCGAAATCTGTCAACATCTGACAGGTATTTGATAAACACCGTCGATCAGCAACGTTTATGAACCAGTTCGTTATAAGATGCAGTTTGTTATTGTTATATATTATCTGTCAGACATTTGCGCCATTCTTAGACTGTACGTAAAGCTAGAGGAATGTAATCCAATCAACTATGTTTTATTATTATCATTATTATTATTATTACCGAACCCTACTGACGTTTCCTGCGAGAGAGAAGAGATGACCAATAATCTCATTATCTCCTTAATCTTTCCCGGGAACTGAATGATGAATATTAGTCATTATATCAACCTGTGAGAGTGGTGGCATATAGTATAATGAACAGCATGATAACAATTTCTTTAACAGGGTTAATGAACGTAAAACCACAAGCTTGGAAAGGTAATTCACGCTTATTAATGCGTACGGAATTTCATTTATATTTCTATTTTTATATTTTTAATACTAAAAACATACACATAATTTAGTATCTTGAATGCGTAAGGAATTTCATATTAATTTTGATATTTTCTAATAATTTACTCTCAATAACGCGTAAAAATTATAATTTTAATATTTTGATTAATGAAAAGATAAACATAATTTACTCTCGTTAATGCGTAATAAATTTAATTGCTATTTTTATGTATTATTCCATTAATGAAAAGATACACAATTTACTCACATTAATGTATAACATATTTCATTTTAATGCTACTTTTTTTAATAATGAAAAGGTCCGCATATTTTTAACTCTGTTTCTTGAGAAAATTTGTACTAAGAAGCGCCTCCGGTAAAGTTGGGCGTCACAATCTTTACGGTCAGAGCCTTCCGATGCTCCTTGGAGAATGACGTGACATATGTGTATTTTTGTTAAATTTATAAACCCTTTTTATTGATAACTTGAATAATTCACCCCCATTAGTCACACTGACCAAAGCTTCATGTTAAAGACATCACAATGAAAAAATATATATATATTGGAGTTTTAGAAGATGAAAATAATTTGACATAAGAACTAAACCGACGAAAGCCACTTTCTAGAAGACATCATCATAGCATATTTTCTTTAAATTTGGATTTCTTGTGATTCTCAGACAGGACAAATGTATACTATTCCCACTGAAGGAAATAATAATAATAATAATAATAATAACTAATAATATAATAATAATAATAATAATAATAAACTGTCTAAAAGTATACAGACTTACAAACGAGGTCGCATCATTTTTCCCAACATTCTGACAATTTTTTTTCTGAGCAGATTTTTACTGCTTTGCCACGTTTCACTTTCATCTATTTTTTCATTCATTTTAGCATTTTCCCGGATTTTTATTTTCGTATGAAACTAAGAAATACTTTTGTAACGCATTGTTCCAGGACGCGTGAATGTACATTTTTATTTATTTTTCAGTTCCAGTGAATGTTCGCTCAAAATATTGATCGATTTCAATTCTTTCCTTCCAGTTCTCAACAACATTATTGATGTCACTTCCTCTTATCAAGTTCCGAAATCAACCTCTGATTTGTTAATTCTCTTTTTCATCATCTGTCTCCTCTGCAGGAATCCAGAACATTTCCTGTAAACTCAAGTTTCTCTTCTTAGACAACTTGCTTGATGCCCAAGTGGGCATGAGGCCACATTATCTGAATTAGAATAATCCAGGAACGTTTGATAAGGAAACAGAGCCGCTGAGTAATTGGACTTTGCTAGGTTCATGTGATGAAGGATTCTCTCTCTTACCTTTTCTTTGTTTATCATCTTTTATGGCTGATCTCCATTAATCGAACATTTCTATTATGTTTTATTTCATCTTACTTCGTCCATTGGCGGTCTCTCATTGGCTTGCATTCTCTCTCCCCGTAGGGGGTTTAGTGTCTTCAGTGCACCTCAGGCAGTGCACAGTAGGCATTGCTAAAGGTTCTTTTCAGAATTCCTTCCATAGGCCCCTGGCTGTACCCAATTTTATATTTTTACTGTACATCCGTTGATATTCCCTTTCTTCATCTTGATAAGCACCCTCTCCTCTTAATTGATTCATAGTGCAACTGTAAAAGGTTTTCCTCCTGTTACATCTTTCAGCTTTTCTACTCTTAATATCCCTTTCAGCCCTGAATGACCTCATAGGCCCCAGCATTTTGCTTTTGGCCTAAATTTCATATTCCAGTTCTATCCCAAAGGAAAAAAAATATAAAGTGAGAAATTCGCCTCATAAGAAGACTTCATTAGGTGTTACCTTTAGTTTAATCATTTACCTTTTTATTCATAAAAGAAAAAACGCTTATCTGGCGAAATGACGTTGCTTTTGTTGTCAGTCATTTGGCTGCGGTTAAAGAATTATGAAAGATGACGGCCTTTGTGGCTGGGACCCTGAGCGACTTCTCTTTAGCCTCGGACGGGAGACACTGAAAACCTGCATACAGACAAACATGTACACACAGGCACAAACACACACACACACACACAAATGCACTGAAACACACACAACCAATCATGGTCGTAAACACACGCATAATTCTTAAGACCTCACGGCTGTTAAATCCTTCCTTGTCTCTCGTTTTCTTATTTCTGTCATTCTCGTTTTCTTCTTCTTCTTCTTCTTCCTTGGTAGACGTGACGCCGAGATAAAGTCTCCTTTCTTTAGAATGGACCCGACTTTCGCTTCTTAAAAAACTTTCGTGACTTTCCCCTCCGTCGGAGAAAGTGTGAGAAAGTATTCCCTTTCTTTTATTTTTTTTTATTTCGTGGAAAAATAGGCAGAATCCTCACAACGTCTATTCGACTTTTTTGTATTAATTTTTCACTTTTCTTAAAAGACGTTTAGAAAATACATTTTTTTTATTTTCATTTTTCCAGTTTGGACTTTAACATTTAGTTTTTAAACTGTTAATGCTAGAAAAATTAGTTTAGCAATTAAGGATCTTGTTTTAGAGTATCTCTCTCTCGTCTCTCTCTCTCTCTCTCTATATATATATATTATATATATATATATATATATATATATATATATCTATATTATATATATATCAGTTTATGTATATATATATATATATATATATATATATATATAGTATATATATATATATATATATACATAAATGAACCCACGTGAAAACATCCGTTCAGACGAGACTCTCACTCCAGGACGAAATGAGCAGAATATCAGCTGAGTACCAGACTACCCTCATCTGGCCTCAGAACGGAGCATTTTTATATTAACCTTTTTCTGACTCTTGTGTCCATTTTTCTCAAATATTCCTTTGGAATGGAACTCCTTAATAATTCCAGCCAATGGTATTCTTTTCCTTCGTTCCCTCTCTTTGCTTGGAATTGAATGGGAATTGGGAATTATATTTCCCTGAGGACAAGTCATTTTTGTTAGGTGAAGTTTTTGATGCTGTCAGGGCGTATGCCACGGAATTGAGAAGCCCATAGGTATTGTTTCTGGATGAGCCTTTCAAGATACATTCGCTGTATTTGCGTATTGGTTCTCAGCTGTGGCTTTTTTTTTCGCGAAGCATTTTTTTTCGAGTCAAGTTTCGTTTCCGCTTTTTTTTATTATAAAATATTTTGATTATATAAAGAAACATTCCCAAAAATACTAAATTAATTCTCGGTTGGAACTTTGCCTTTGCTAAAGCAATTTATCATGTTATATATTTGTCTGCAGTTTTTTTTTTTTTATTTTATATAGAATCTTTTTTCCGATATACTTTTGTAGTATTGTCTTTACCTAAACATTATTTTTTTATACATTCACTTACCTGTCAGATATATCATAGCTATTACTCCGTCGTCCGACAGAAATTCGAATTTCGCGGACACGCGGCAGGTAGGGTCAGCTGATCTAAGCCCCCCCCCACCGCCCCCCCCCCCCCCCCCCCCCCACCGCCGCTGGATGGCGGGAATAGGAACCATATCCGTTTTCTAATTCATACTTTTTCTGTCGCTTGGAATGTAAACAACGTTTGCAGTCCCTCCTGATGGATTTTCGTGTTTTTCATCGCCATCGATCGTCTGGGCTAACTTTTACAGGAAGTAATGGATCTTTGGTTCGGCATACGCTTTTGTTAACTTTTAGAATTTTTGATAAATTAACTTCGAAAATTTCGAAGATTAGTGACGGTAACTACCGAAGTTTTCGGTAGACACTCATCCACTTTCACGAAAGGTGGGAATTACTTATACTTTCATGAAAGGGAATTACTTTTATTTATTCATTAATACAAATAAGTGTTAGAGTTTGTTTGATTGAGAAAATGTATATCTTTCTTCCTAGTTGGGGAAGTCAGAAAAGTAACTATCCTTTAGAACTTTATTAGCTCTTGTGTTAACGAGCAATTATAGTAGTAACAGTACTAGTAGTTGCATCCTCATCACCTTCTTACTCCGCAGAATCTACAATATCATATTTGCAAATTGTAGACTTTGGATATATTCAAATGCGAACTCTTAGAACGTAAGAAGTGAATATAGAGTTCCCCCATTACAATGGAGGGTGCGTCTGATCGCTCTGTCTCGCTCTCAGGTCTATTGACCTCTTCCAAGCTCACAAGCCCAGAGGAGAAGGAATGTCGAAAACCGTAAGGAGGTTTCAGAGAATCCCCACCGGTCAGGCGTCCCCTCGGCAGGTTCTGTAGAGCGTCCCAGACTGACAGGGATAGCCATTGGAAAGGCATCCTAAAACAGTGTTTCTCCCTTTTTCCCTATGCCTACTGTTCCTCGATGGATAGAAGAACTTCGAATGAATGAAATTGGCGAAGATCCTCGTATAATGCTTCTGGTAGAATTATTCAAATGAGAATGACATTAATCGATCCACCTTCGGAATCAGGCGACGATTTAGCGCCTTCTAATATTAGAGATCATTCGATAACATTTGTGATAAAGTCATTGTTCGAACATTTTTTTTTTTTTTTCGCAACTAGACGATGAGCGCTATCCCATGGGGGTATGAAATTGTTATTTCAACATAAAATTCCCCACCAGGTGCATTTTTAGATATAGAACTATTTAGATTATTTGTCAATCGAATGAATTATATGGATCTCGTTGAGTGATAAAGCATATATGTATGACTTTAAGCTTCTAGCTCCTACCATGCGTTAGGACAAGTCGCCTTAGGACTACGGTATGGCAAGGCATATACACATACCGAAATTTATGTTATGATGGTCAGTGAATTCCTTACAAAATTTCCTAAATTAATACGGTTTACCTTAATGTAACAGTATTATAGAGGATTCTATTACGCTAGAGTATGAGTTATATGATGCTATCGTGTCTTCGAGAAGTGATCGGAGAAGCATATCTTTATTGGTGAATTGAGAGTAGGATGAGAAACAATTTTCTTCGTGTTAGAAGAGGTTTCCATGAATTACCAGTACCCTTCTAGGACTTTCCTAGGAAGGAATATGTTTAAAAGGATTGTTTAGACGACACCTATTTAGTTTCTAGACTTGTCGAAGTCTCGTTCGCTTAATTATGCTTATATAAAAAACTTCCTGAAGTTCGGTAATAAATTTTATAAGATTCCTTTATTAAATGGAGTAACTGGCAACTCTGAAAAGGGAAGGCCAGACGGCTTTCGAAGACTGCTTTCGCTTTGAGTCTGTCATGAGATCAACGCAGTACCATCTTGTTCTCAGTCGTGCCTCGTGAGCTGTCGTCTAGCTCTCTCTCGCGAATGGGATAACTAACCGTATCTCTTCCCTACAATCGTGGTCTTAGCCTCGGATTGAGGGAATACTGAAGCTATCATAAATAAAATATTGTCTGCCTTTTGTTAGGAAGCTTTCAATAAGAAAGATATTACAACCTTTCAATACTGTTTACCGTAGGTAACATGATTAAAGGATTCTAATGCAGCAGAATATTATATTATTTAATGCACATCATACTTACGAAAGCATGGCTTATTAGAGTACATACTTAGTGAGAAGAGAGATGTAATAGAGATTCACTTCAAGACTACGGTATGGTTAAGTCTTTCAAGAAAGACACAACCGTATTTAGAATCGGATATTGCGCAGAAGTTGTATGAGTTGGATGGGAAACATTCTTTTAGTGGGAAATGGTTTCCCTGAATGGATTATACTACGTATATAAAAGTTTTTCATAATAAGAACGGAATTAACATATGAAAGGATGTCGGGTACCATAAAGACACAGATGTTCTGGCACATAACATAAAGATAATTAGTAGGAGGCGCCAGCCTGGTGCAATAAGCCAAGAGCACCATCCAAAATATTCTCATTTGAGCGAGTTATTAAATAAAAGCAATGCAAGAATTTGCGAGTCCGTCGAGAACCCTCGATCGACGATAATAACTGTTAAAGTATGTCTAACATGTATTGCAAAGAGTTGTGAGAACCTGCGAGAAGTCTTCTTCATAGATCTCTTAGCAAGGTAGAAGACGAACAGTCTTCCTGTAAACTGCTTCCTTTTCCTCAAACCATGCCATAAGGAATCATAAGCGCCAGCCAGACGCCTGGCTCTAACTAGAAAATAATTATTTTGTACATGCAACTTCCCCGGCAGATATATACTTAGCTTATGTCTCTGACGTCCGACAGAAATTCGAATTTCGCGGCACACGCTGCAAGTAGGTCAGGTGATCTACCCCCCTGCCGCTGGGTGGCAGGAATAGGAACCATTCCCGTTCTAGAAACCAGATTTTCTCTGTCGCAAGTAGTGTCAACATATGTTGTTGTGCTACCTCCTGACTTGATTTTCGTTTTTCATCGCCATCGATCTTCTGGGCTGTCTTTTGCAGGGAAGTACTGGGTCTTTGGTTCGGCATATGCTTTTATTAACTTTTTAATGAATTTGGCTTCGAAAATTTCGAAGAATATATGACGTGTAACTACCGAATTTCGGTAGACACTCACATGTGTTTGCAAGAAAGGGAAATATTAATATTTATTCATTAATACGTGTAATAGTGTTAGAATTGATTGAGGAAATATCTGACTTCCTACTTTAGGGAATCAGTAAAGCATGTAACTAGATACGTTTCTTTTAAAAGTTTTTTGGAAACTCGTACTAACGAGCAATTAGAGTATTAACAAGTACTAGTAGTGTTGCATCCTCATCACCTTCTTACTTCGCAGAAACTTCAAATTCATAATTGCAATTTGAAGACAAGGATTTTGGTGGCTCAAAATGCGAGCTATTAAAAGGTAAGAAGTGATTTACTAGTGTTTTCCTTCCCCACTGCAGTGGAGGGTGCGTCTGATCGGCTCTGTCTCGCTGTCAGGCCTAGACCTCTTTCAAGCTCCCAAGCCCAGGGGAGAAGGAATGTCGAAAGCCGTAAGGAGGTTTCAGAGAATTCCCACCGTCAGGCGTCCCCTCGGCAGGTTTCTGTAGAGCGTCCCAGACTGCCAAGGATAAGCTTTGAAAAGGCATCCTTAAAAAAGTGCGTCTATTCATCTTACATCCGAAAAGACGAAGAATGTATATGTTTTGATGATCTAGCGCCCCGTTCTCTGAAACTAAGAGAACACTGAGCAAGAGCCAGCCAGGAACTTAGGAAGCCGCGTCCAGCAAGCTAGCGTGAGCCACGTTCCAACAGCCAGCACGAGCCGCGTTCCAGAAAAGAGACTAGCGCGAGCCGCGTTCCTACAACCAAACGCGAGCCACGTTCTAGCAACTGAGCGCGAGCCGCGTTCTAGAAAATTTTTTCTTGGCGCAAGGCGCCTTCAAAGAGACGAAGCGCCAGCCTGGCGCAAATTGCGCCAGAAAAACAGACGGCTAGAGCAAGGAGCCTTATAGTACAGTGGCAATCAGACGATCCTTCCATTGAACGTTTTCCGGGCAAGAGGCTCTTTCTAAAAGGGGTCTAGTAGGTGCGCTCGGAACTATCAGGGCGCACGGGACCTTCCACGCAAGCGGAACGTTCCAGGAGCGAGTCTCCTTTCTAGCGTGCGGAACATTCCAGGCGTGCGGAACTATCCAGGCGCTAGGCGCAAGGAGCCAGGCGCCAGAATATTCCAAATCTTCTTATGAGAGATTGAGGTCAGTCACGAGGCTCCTCTTTTGAGTTTTTAACTTGAGCAACTTTCCCCTGGCAAAGGTGCAAGTGTCGCACAAGCGGCCGTCGCGTTTGTCAGAAGGATTCTGATACTAAGAGAAGCCATTTTTTTTCATTATTCAGAAGACTCCTGTGTTTGGCAGTTCCTCTCAATGCGGACTCTCTCCTTCATTCATGCTCTTCCCTCGTTATGAAGAGGCAAGAGCTTTGGGAGTTTTTCTTATAAGAATCTCATCGACGTTTGGGTATGATGGCGGATAGGAAATATCTACTTCCTTCCGTAAACCCTACAGATGAACAGGAATTCTGTCTCTTCCGCGATTTATGAGGAAATCACGAAGATTTAAAGAGTTCCTGGATTAACTTCCTTCCTTAAGGAAGTTATCGTTCTATAAACGAAAAGTACGAAGACAGTACAAATTTTTCCTGTCTCTATCTGCCTCGGCAGGGAAAGTAGGTAGTAGAGTATCTGTTGTATGAGAATACGATACGGCAAAATCACCCACATACCGTAAGTTTTACTTTCTTTCTTTGCAGAAGGCAACTCAATTACCATTGTAATCCTTACCAGGAATTTCCTAGAAGGGACTACCGCTTAAAGGGATTGTTAAAGACAACACTACTTAGCTTCTAGATTTATCGAAGTCTTGTTTCGCTTAAATATGCATTAATAAGAACTTCCTGAAGTTCGATAATAATTTTTTATAAGATTCTTTATTTAATGGAGTAGCTGGCAACTCTGGAAGAGTAAGGCCAGACGGCTAACAGAGACTGCTATCGCGCCTTAGAGACCAACACAGTAACATGTAGGTGCGGTCATGAGTGGTTGGTTACATGTCTCTCTCCTGCGGGATGGAATAACTAACCGTGTCTCTCCCCTACAATCGCGGTTTTAGCCTCGGATTGAGGGGATAGTTAAGCAAACATAAATAAAATATTGTCTGCCTTTTGCTAAGAAGCTTTCAATAAGAAAGATATTAAAACACATTTCAATGCTGTTTACCGTAGGTAACATTATTAAAGGATTCTAACGCAGCGGAACTCTATATTATATGATGCTCTCATGCTTACGAAAGCATAGCTTATTAGAGTACATGCTTAGTGAGAAGATGAATGTAGTAGAAGAGAATTCACTTTAAGACTACGGTATGGTCAAGTCTTATGCACATACCGAGGTTAACTACAGAATTCCTAGTATCCTTACAAAGGTTTCCTAGATTAATGCTGTTTACCACAATGTGACAGTATTATAAAGGATTCTAATACGGCAGAGCACGATATAATATAATTTTTCTCTCATCCTTTCGAGAAACACACCAACCTTTTTGAAAATCGGATATTGCTCAAGAGAAGATGGGTGAGTCGGATGGGTAAACATTCTCTTAGTGGCAGAAGTTGTTTCCCTGAATGGACTATACTACGTATATAAAAGTTTTTTCCTACTAAGAACGGAATTAACACGTGAAGGATGTCGGGTACCATAAAGGCACAGATGTTCTGGCACATAACCTTAAAAGAACTAGAAGGAAGCGCCAGCCTGGCGCAAAGCGTCAGAAGCGCCAGCCTGGCGCAATGCGCCAGAAGCACCATCCAAGATATTTTCTCGTTTTAGCGAGTTATTAACCTAAGAGTTCCGTAGTGGTTGGTTTGGTGTTTGCTTCTCACCTCGGTGGTCGCGGGTTCGATTCTCAGCCATTCCATTGAGGAGTGAGAGATGTGGATTTCTGGTGATAGAAGTTCACTCTTGACGTGGTTCGGAAGTCACGTAAAAACACCATACAAACAAACAAACAAAGTAGCCTCTCGGAGGCTCGGTAACGGCAAGATTCGTTCCTGATTTCGTTACCATTTAATCGGAAAGGGGTCGCTTACAAGGAATGATGAAATTATTTATTTTAATCACTTAGGCCAATTCCACGACTCTCATATCGCAAAGAGCATCGATAATCACTTTTTTCTCCCCTGTTCGCGTTAACAAAAGAGAACCTATTTGGGAACAGACACGGAACGTAACGATCCTTAAGAGGTTCGATGCAAGATTTTGCATGTCCGTGAGAACCTTCTCGATCGAGATAATAACTGTTAACGTATGTCTAACATATATTGAAAAGAGTTTTGAGAACCTGCGGAAAGTCTTCTTCATAGATCTCTTCGCAGGTAGAAGACGAACAGGCTTCCTATAGACTGCTTCCTTTTCCTCGACCAAGAGAGGTAGCAATATACGACATCTTTAATTTAAAGAAGGGGAATAAACTTTAGTCTTTTTTCCCTAGTTATAAATTCTTAACAGATATTAGATAAATGGGCGTCAAAGGAAGAGAGGATGAATGCCTCATTTTGGCCTTAGAGAGGTTGGATTCACAGAAGTCACGTTCTTCTCACAGCATGTTTTCGTAAGGCTTTTCCAAGAGTATCTGGATATCTATCAGAATCTATTATAAATAGACCTGAAAAACCTCTCCACTCTGAGTCTGTCCGCGTGCAGACTGACCAGAAGTGGACATGAATGAGGAGGATTTTTCAAGGTAAATGACAATAGTCATGGCTAAGACATAGAATTGCTGCAGATCGTGCTAGATGGAATGAGGAAACTGTCCTCTTCCGATACCTCTGTGAACCACATAGCGAGGTTCTTTCTTCACTTTCAGAGGGAAGAATCACCTAGATATATATCTGCTATCAAAGAACGCAGTAAAAGGCTATACTCTGTCTCTACAAGGGGAATTAGAGATAACAGAAGATTAAGATCTTCGGGGATCTTATACGATACCGCAATACGACAAGAGTAGGATATCATGTACTTCGAATGGGATCTTTTTGTGGCCACAGATTCCGTGTTCCGACAAAATGGAACTGCTCCTCATCAAACTTCTTTGAGAAAGTTTATGAAGGAATTCTTTGTTTCTCTTAGCCCTAAACGACCAAGAAGACAAGTTAATTTTTTGTGCATTGGAATCTCGCATCAGATTCAATGGAGACTCGCAATGGGCTCTTGCCAGCATAGTATGTCTTGGCAAAAGAACTAAAACCCTCTATTCCTGAGGCAACGCTTTCAGATAGAAGTTTCGTTGCCCAGGCAGGGTACTTACTTTTTCATCTACAGAAGAAGAGATGTTTAAAACGTTTGCCTACAGAGTCTTCGGGGTGTGATGAGGGCTCGAAATGCTTCCCAGAAGGTATTCAGAAGGATACAATAAGAGCTAGAAATCAGGGTTCCGCCCAATTTCAGCTCGGAGTCTCCTTCGACTTCCAGACTCCTTCCCTTCCTTCGGGCAAGGATAGGGAAGATTCTGCAACGAGGAACCTCATCAACATGTAAGAAGAGATCTCGTTAGCAAAGGAAGTATTCACGAAGGATCCTCCTCGGAGGAAGACTCTTCTCTCTCCTATTGTTAGATATCCTGTCGTCTACTGGATGTAGCTGACTACAATCACCTCCCCTTGCCAGGGGCCAAAAGCTCAACGGGGAAGAATTTCTTCCACCCTTCTCCAGTCTCCTGATAAACTATGTGGTTGTTCAGGACTCTCGGACGATGTAGTCGCCAGCCAGGCGCCAATGCCAATACAGGTGAAAAACGCCAGAGGCGGACAGTTCCAAGGAACTCTGTCATGGTCGGATACTGAGAAGGAGCGGGCCTCCAACCTGGCGCAAATGCGCCAGAGGCGAACAAATCGGACAGATATAAGAGTGTCCGATGTGGACATCGCCAGACAGCCTAGAGACTCTTCCAAGCTCGAAGCTCCAGCAAGTGTGGAGGAGCCAAGCCAGGCACGAGGCGCCAGCCATGATCTAGGAGCCAGCCAGGCTCTAGAAGCCAGCCAGGTGCCAGGCTCCTTCAAGGCTAGGCTCCAGTCAGGATTGAGGATCCATCCAGGCGCAAGGCTCCTTCCAGTAAAGAGAAACCTAAAGCTCTGTCATGTATAGAGGGCTAGTCCCCATTGATATGATACAGGTAAGGCTCTGCCATGTAAGTGGGTCAGCCCCCGCATTGGCACAATCCGAGAAGGCTCTGTCGTGTAAGCGGGCTAGCCCCCATTGACATGATCCAGAAGGTTTGTCAGTCATAGGTCCCTACATCGCTGAAACTCTTGAGGCATGCAGACTCATAGACAGTAATCATGAAGCTCTGCCAAAACTCCAGGCGCAAGGCGCCAGCCAGACGCAAGGCTTCCAGACCAGGCGCGAGGCGCTAGTCAGGAGGGAGGAGCCAATCAGGCGCGAGGCGCCAGCCAGGCGCGAGGCTCCATCCAGGCGCGAGGCTCCAGCCAGGCTCTAGGCGCCATTCAGGCGCAAGGCTCCAGCCAGGCGTGAGGCGCTAGACAGGCGCTAGGCGCCTGCCAGGCACGAAGTGCTAGTCAGGCTCCAGGCTTCACCCAGAAGAGATCTATATCAAAGAATGCCCTGGCCTTCTTTGAGACAATGTGATCTAAGCACTTGACAAGTGCATTGATGATTCCTTCAAACAGCTGAGAATTAAAGCGCATGAAGTGCGAGCTTTTCCGAATTCTTGTTCTTTCCTTAACAATATGTCATAAGGACATATTAGCTGTCACTACGAGAGATGCAACTCTATGTTGACTTCCCATATCCGAAGGATGTCAAGATAACCTACGAGAGATCCTTCTCTCTTGGTTGATATGTGTCTGCGGATACATTGCTGTGATAGGGAGCCGATACTGATCCTTAACTAGTGAGTTAAATTTTATTTAACGTCGTGTTTTTTTCTTTGGGTTGTTTGAAAGGAGGAGTTTGGGGATAGCTCTTTTCAACTTAAGCACTAACCCTCGTGTTAGGATCAGGTGATCGGGATCAGTGTTGTGCCTCCTTAATTATGCCACTAGGCATAGGCATATTATCATGTAAGAGGCTCTGTCGAGTAAATGGATAAGACCCCATCGATAGACCCACAAGAACTCTTTAGCCATAGGTCACCATCCTCGCTGAGGCTCTTGAGGCGAAGTAGATTCCTAGGCATTAGCCTGGAATCTTCCGCCTGAACAAGTAGGAACCAAGGTTTTATTTATTTATTACCTACAACGTATGTTGTTTACCTGTCTATTCAGTAAAAATAGTTGTCCTCTTATACCCACCACCAAGGGTGTCAATCAGCTAAGTATATCTGCCGGGGAAGTTGCATGTACAAAAATGATATTGTTAGAATACAATAAAGTTTTGTACATACTTACCCGGCAGATATATACGATGAATGCCCCACCCAGCCTCCCCTCAGGAGACAGGTGGAAGAGAAAATCTGGTTCTAGAACGGGAATGGTTCCTATTCCTGCCACCCAGCGGAAGGCAGGGGGGTAGATCACCTGACCTACCTGCAGCGTGTGCCGCGAAATTCGAATTTCTGTCGGACGTCAGAGACATAAGCTAAGTATATATCTGCCGGGTAAGTATGTACAAAACTTTATTGTATTCTAACAATATCATGTTCAATAGATATACCTTAGAGCAAATTATGCTTTCCTACATAGAGCTGGGAAGTTACTCAGTTCCCTCGCACTGGAGTAGTCCTTCTCGTTTCAGAAAAAAGGGGGGGGGATACGGAAGAATTAACCGAGGAAAGAATAATTCCCCTTCCGATATACTCGAATTAGAGGAAAATTGAGAAGAAACATCCAACTATGGAAGTACTGTAGAATTATAGGATTCTTACAGCACCTCTTCTTATTTTGATATCGAGATTTTCCTGACCACGGTTGCAAGTAATGGGCCATAAAGGCTCCAGCCAGGCTTTAACCAGGCGATAGGCGCCAGCCAGGCGCGAAGCGCCAACCAGGCGCGGAGCACCAGCCAGGCGCGAGGCGCCAGGCGCAAGACATCAGGATCTCCAATTTCTCAGTATTTGGAGATAGACTTTCCAAGAGTTTCCTCTTTGAGAACTGACACAAGATCAGTTTTTTCCTGACAGGGACACAAGTTGTCGCACAGGAGGCCGTGGCCCTTGTCAGGATTAACTGAAATTGCGGAAGTTCTTCTAACAATAACAGACTTCTCATGTCAGGTAATATAGTGGTCGTGTGAGCGATTTCTTTCCTGGCAAGAGGAGTTGTTTTTGGGAGAAACTTTCTTTGCCAGATCAACCCTCTACTGACAATTATTCTAGATATCGCACAGGCGAATGTAGTACGTGTCGGGATAAGTGGGTTCTTCTGCTTTAAAAGACCCGTTTACATGGTGAAGAGAACCGATATCTTTAGAGGTCTCTCGCTTTCCTCAACCTTATGAGACAAGTGATAGAAAATATATCGGACTCATAAGTTAATCTGGGTGCAGGTTTTTAGAAAGACCTTGGCAACCCCTTTTTTATTGCACGTTCGGGTAGTCTCTTGAACCATGCAGCTCTCTTTCTCCTCTTTCATTGTTATTAACAGGATGTTATATTATCCTACTCCTATGTAAACATATAACAAGGGAGACCTTGTAATGTTTTGGTACTGGAAAAGACTTGTAGGAGCTCTCAGTATTGGGTGAGAGGCTCTTTCAAGTATTTGAACCGTACATTACGGCCTGATGTCCTAGGATAGGAATCTTGAATGATTCTCCTCGATCCTGGATCATTTATTAGGAGAATAGGATAATAATAATTTGTTGTTTTGCAGAATAATGATGATAGAATTTTCCATTCTCTCATTGCCCGGGCACGAGGACGGGAAGATAGAATATAAGAGAGAGGTAGCAATATACGCCATCTTTATTTTATAGAAAGGGGAATAAAAGTTAGTCTTTTTCCCCCTAAAAAAATATAAACTCTTTACAGAATGTAAGACAAAGGGCGTCAAAGAAAGAGAGGATAATACGTTATGCCTCATTTTAGACTTAGAGAGGTTGGATTCACAGAGGTCACGTTCTTCTCACAGCAGGTTTTGGAAGTCTTTTCCAAGACAGTCTGAATATTCTTTCAGCATCTATTTTAAATGGACCTTAACAACCTCTCCACTCTGAGTCTGTCTATGTGCAGACTGACCAGCAGAAGGAGGACATGAATGAGAGGATGTTTCAAGGTAAATGACAGTAGTCATGGATAAGATATATAATTACTGCAGATCGTGCTAGAGGGAATGAGGAAACTGTCCTCTTCCGATACCTCTGTGAACCACATAGCGGTTTTTTCTTCCCTTTCAGAGGGAAGAATCACCTTTGTATATATCTGCTATCAAAGAACGCAGTAAAAGGCTATACTCTGTCTCTATAAAGGGAATTGGAGATAGCAGAGCATTAAGATCTTCGGGATCTTATACAATACCTCTATACGACAAGACTAGGAGATCTTATAATTACAATTTGGGATCCTATTTGGGCCTCAAGATTCCGTGTTCTGACAAGATGGAACTGCTCCTCATCAATGTTTCTCTTGGTACTAAACGACCAAAAGGACGAGTGAAATTTTGGGCTTGGAATCTGGAATCAAATTCTAGAAAGACTCGGCAATGGGTTCCTGCCAGCATGGTATGTTTGGCAAAAGAACTAAAACCTTTTATTCCTAGGCATCAACGCTTTCAAGATAATGGATTCGTTGTCCAGGCCAAATGTATTTACGTTGTCATCTACAAAAGAAGATAAGGTTTAAACGTTTGCTGACAGTGTCTTTGGAATACGATGAGGGCTAAAAACTACTTCCCAGAAGGTTCGAAGAGATATATTTAAACAGAGCTAGAAATCAGGAATCCTCCCAATTTCAAGCTCAGAGTCTCCTTAGACTTCCAGGCTTTTTCCCTGCCTTCGTGCAAGGATAGGGAAGATTTTGCAATGAGAGAACTCATCAACATGTAGGAAGAGTGCTCGTTAGCAACGGAAGTATCAAGTATGATCCTCCTCGGAGGAAGACTGGTCTCTCGGACTATTAAATTTCCTATCGTCTACCGGATGTAGCTGACTAAAATTACCTCCCCTTTTGTTGCTGAGGCCATAAGCTCAAAGTGAAAGAATTTCTTCCACCCTTTTCCATTCTCCTGATAAACGATTGTGGATGTTCAGACGTTTCGGACAATGTAGCGCCAATCAGGCGCCAAATGCCAAAACAGGCGTAAAGACGCCAGAGCAGACAGTCCAAATAAACCTGTCATTGTCTGATGAGGAGAAGGAGTAGGCCTCCAATCTGGCGCAGATGCGCTAGAGGCGAATAAATCAGGCAAATAAAGTGTCCGAGGTGGACATCGCCAGTTTTCATCGAGACTCTGAACAAGCTCGAATCTCCAGCAAGTGGGGAGAAGTCAGCCAGGCGCCAGGCACGAGGAACCAGCCAGGTGCGAGGCGCCAGGCAAGCGAAGCGCCAGCCAGGTACGAGGTGCCAGCCAGGCGCGAGGCGCCAGCAGGCGCGAGGCGCCAGCCAGGCGCGAGTGAGGCGCCAGCCAGGCGCGAGACGCCAGGCCAGGAGCGAGACACCAGGCAGGCGTGAGACGCCAGGTAGGCGCGAGGCGCCAACCAGGCTCGAGGCGCAAGCCAGGGGTGAAGCACCAGGCAGGCGTGAGGCACCAGGCTGGCGCGAGTACACATCCAGGCGCTAGGCGCCAGGCAGGTGCGAAGCACCAGCCCAGGTGCGAGGCGCCAGGCAGGCGAAGCACCAGCCAGGCGCCAGGTGCCAGCCAGGCACCAGGTGCCAGCCAGGCGCGAGTGAGGCACCAGCCAGGCGCGAGACGCCAGGCAGTTGCGAGACACCAGGCAGACGCGAGGCGCCAGCCAGGCGCGAGGCGCCAGCCAGGGGCGAGGTGCCAGGCAGCGCGAGGCGCCAGGCTGGCGCAAGGCACCAGCCAGGCGCTAGGCGCCAGCCAGGCGCCGCCAGGCACCAGGCCAGGCGCAGCCAGGCAAGCCGGCTCTGGGCTTCATCCAGAAGAGATCTGTTTCAAAGAAAGCCCTGGTCTTCTTTGGAACAGTGGAATCTCTAAAGCACTTCTTGAGTAACTTGATGATTCCTTCAAACAGCTAAGAATTAAAAGCGCTTGAAGTGCGAGCTTTTAACAATTCTTGTTCTTTCCATAACAATATGTCGTGAGAGACATATTAGCTGTAATAACGGGAGATGCAACTCTGTGTTGACTTCTCTTTGCACGAAGGAGACCAAGTGGGCCTATGAGAGATCCTTCTCTCTTTGTTATACGTGTCCACGGATGCTTTGCTTGCTGGGATAGGGGGCCGACACTGATCCTTAACTCCAGTGAATTAAAAATATTTTAACATAAGTGTATTATCTAGGGGTTATTTGAAATGAGTTTGGGGATAGCCCTCTTTTTCAAATTTAAGTCACAACCCTCAGTGTTAGGATCAGGTGATTCGGATCGGTGTTGTGCTCCTTAAAATCATGCAATAGGCATTGGTGTATTGTCATGTAAGTGGATAAGACCCCATTGACAAATGACCACTAGATTATGTCAAGTAAGTGGATAAGATCCATTGACAGATCTACAAGAACTCTTAGCCATAGGTCACATCCTCGCTGAGGCTCTTGAGACGAAGCAGACTACTAGCAATAGCTAGGAAGTCGACCCTTCGTCTAAACGCATAGGAACCAAGGTTTTATTTATTTATTACCTACAACGTATGTTGTTTACCTGTCTATTCAGTAATAGCTGTCTTTTTACCCTCCACCAATGGTGTGAATCAGCTATGTATATATCTGACAGGTAAGTTGAATGTAAAAAAATGATATTGTTATGATACAATAAAGTTTATACATACTTACCTGGCAGATATATACAATTAAATGGCCCACCCACCAGCCTACCTCTAGGAGGGATAGCTGGAAGAAAAAATATGAATTAGAAAACGGGTATGGTTCCTATTCCCGCCACCCAGCGGCGGGGGGTTTGGTTTATCACCTGACCTACCTGCCGCGTGTGCCGCGAAATTCGAATTTCTGTTGGGACGACGGAGTAATAGCTATGTATATATCTGCCAGGTAAGTATGTATAAAACTTTATTTTTATCATAACAATATCATTTTGTTTGTGTTTAGTAAAACAGTTCGAAGGTCAAAATATCCATAATTTGTAATCATTTCACCAAACGACGCTTGCAATAAATTGTCGAACCCGTTAAGCCTATTATCATATTATCAAACTCAGTCCTGGAACAAAAATCTTTCATTTAGCTAAATTACACCGCTTTTACTTGAAAACATCAATCATAATTCTGTAGTGGAAACAGATAATGGAAGAAACACATATGCATCATATCCCTTATCATACTACGCTTCATATATACTCGTACTATGTAACGCCATTTGCCTAAGGCTATAACCGGGGGCCTCGGAACAGTTAGCGAAGTTAATAAAATCTTATTTAAGCAGCAGGTGGCGTTAAGCGACGCCTTTCTGCAGGCGTGATGGCTCTCCAAGCTGCATCGTGATTTTAGACATCAAGGAAATGGACCAAAAGGAATTTGGGTCGTAAAAGGGAAGTGAACCTTTGCAATATCAGGGCGGGTAACTACGCGTCTTTTTTTTTCGAAAGTGTCCTATGTGGTATTTATGGTCATTAATACTATAAATCTCTCTCTCTCTCTCTCGTTCTCTCTCTCTCTCTCTCCTGTTCAGCTGATTTCCCATGCCAAGTCAAACGGTATCTATATTGACTCTGTGGTCCCGTACAAACCATCGTAAATAAAATAAAATAGCAATAATCTGCCAGTGTCAACATACATTACAAACTCCATTTCGTTGGTCCCGTGCACGATTTTTCTTTATTTATGAATGATATCTCAATGGCAAAAGTAGCGCCATCAGAAAACATCGAGTTTTGTATTTTAGGTCGCAGTTAATTAACTACTTTTCACCACAATTCGGACAATGAAGGAGGTAAAAACAAACTGCCTTTGACTAAAGCCTGAAACACATTTGTTCACCTCTTTTCTTTAGACTTATCGTTGGCTAGATCATATGTTGCAAAGCTCTTATTTCATTAAGTACCGTTCATTTTCAATGACGTTTTTTATTACTATACTTAATTATATTACTGGAATATGTAGTAAAATTTTGTTGCCCTTGTGCAGTCCAAGATGACTATTAATAGCTTTTCGTACACGGTTAGTGAAAAGGGAAAGTTGCTGGTTAGTCCTTTTAAACTGTTTAATTAATAGGTTCCCGTTGTTCCTATCTATTAAGCATTCTTGTTAATAGATTTTTATTGAATCTATGAAGCATTTTGGATATTATGATAGTAGAATAAAATTCAAGACTGTTGATTATTATTACTGCCATAGGTGCCGTCGCCATCGTTTACTTTTCAGAAGTATTTGCATTACCTCCCAAATGGAACGTTTAGAGTTTGTCATAAAATAAAGAATGTGTAAGCTAATTAGTAGGTGAAACAATGTCATATTTCAGTATTTGAATTGAAAAGTGAAATTAACTTTGTTGGAGCTATAATAAATCAAATTTGAATTAAAATTCCTCGCTGCTAAGCAGTCGTATATTTTATGTCGGAAGATAATACCAGCTGCATCACGTTGGAAAATTCATATTCTGATGTGAATTTGATATTGTAATCAAATAAAAACTAATTAAAATAAGCGAAAAGGAGTGTAATATATAACGAATGTAAAGTTTCAAATCTCGTAGGACATTATTGGAACCTGTTGAGCGAAAAAGATCCGAGCGAATAAATGTGGATTGTTGTGACTTGTGAGTGGCAGGCAACCGTCATTGCGTCGTCGTTCACGGGCGAGAATCGGACGTCTTTCTTTTCCTCCTTCGTCATTTATCCTGAAATGTCGTCACTAATGAGTTTAATTGAAGCGGTTTTTTTAAAGTTAGGTTCAGGTAGGAGTTGAAACTAGTTTTCGTTGAAGGCAGACTCCGGAAATAGGTTAATAAATGAGGCGAATAGAAGCCTAGGGAAGGCAAGTCTGGACCCGAGTCCTAGAATAGTGAAAGGCCTTAACCTGTCATTAAGTGTGCAACTGAAACATGAGTATCTACTTGAGTCGTTTTCCGTCTGATTTGGATGAATACTATCACTTCGATTTCACATATTAGGTAGCCTCATTTGTGCTTCTCTTGTCCCCATCAGACTTTGGGCGTCGTTGTCTTATCAGGGTCAACGACCGGACGGCGACGAGTTCACTCAATAAAGACCACTTTTTTTCACTCGATATATAATTGGCGAAACAATGATACAATTCAATCTTTAAACATACCATTCAAAAGATTGAAGTTTCGTCAACAAAATGAGATGTATGAATCCGCCATACGAAGTAAAATTAGCATGGTAGGTCTCCGTAAAATATGTTTTCAAGTGAGTTTTTAAATCCAATATGGCGTCTCTTCGAATCTCTGCCAATTCGTCACTTGAATGCCCACTACGTCCTTCCCGCAGCTCCAGTTGAACAATATTTGGGTATATATGTAACGTTTATTGACATTTATGAAGAGTAGTTGTAATCAGCAAATAAAACAACATTTTGTTGCCTATATTAGTGAAAGTATGAGAAGTCTTATTCCCGGGGTCATGTTTTGAACTGAAATGCATTTTTTCTTAGTAGTCATCAGTGGTTTTATCCTTACTGCCATCACAACTGAAACTCCCCAGTGCTTATTTGATTGTAATTATGCAGATTTTGTTTCTTAATTCACTCCAAATTCCACTTGAAATATGTTAGTTTGTTTACAGCGAGCCGTGACGGGAAAAAATTTTCAGTCTTATTGTACAGAGAGAGAGAGAGAGAGAGGACTCTCCACATATACCAATACCCACGAGACTTCCGACATCCTTTTATTAGGACCCCAAAGTTATTGCATAGGCCGAAAAGGTGCAACAGGCACATGTCCTTATTGTATCCTAGCCAGAGGAGGCGTTGTTATTGGATCTTTTATAAATAGCTTTTCATATCTATGTTTCGGAGCCACAAAAAATAATCTTTAGTTCAAAAGAATGACTTCAATCAGTAACACTTGACTTTATGCAACAAATTAAGACGATAACGGAATGATGCTTTTCCTGAGATAAAAGTTTAATGAAGATCCGTTTAGGAATTTGTTTGTCTTTGCGCAATAAGCAACATTTCATTCAGGCGATGAGAAAAATGTCTTGTTACCATTATCATCATCGTCAATAGTAGTAGAAGTGGTGGTTGTAGCATCATGAAAAGAGTGACTGTAAAAACAAGTACTTCTCGAACACAATCAACAAACAGGCAAAGATATGAGAGAAAAACCGAAGAAAGATCGATATGGCTGACGTAGCTTCCTCAAAAGATCGAGTCCCGTGAGGGAGGAAGAGACGGTACAGGAATAATTCATGTCAGAGCACATCTCACACGAAACCAATTCGTTTTAAGTATATTGGACAAGTAACTCATCTTACTGCTCAGAAAAAAAGTAAAAAATCAGGTAAACTATACAATTTAAAGCGGAAGTGGAAGATATTTTTATAGAAAATATACATAGCTTATAGACATAGAAGAACATTTACTTCTTTTATTCGTTTGCAAAATATGTTGCTCAAATCACCGGTTCTCTCTCTTGGTTCAACATGAAAAACAGCAAGTACAGTATTTGGATACACATGGCGTTTTACAGAGTAAAATAGAAGTTCTAGGAGTTTCTAAAAACATACTTATTTTTCATTGGATAAGGACGGAAATCCTCAAGTTTTTAGGAGGAAAATATCCTACCAGACCCTCAAATGTCCTACAGGAACAATTCTGCATTTGAAACTTGGTTAAGAGGAACTCCATCCTACAGTATTTTAACAAACGCCCACAAACCAACAACATTTTTGAATACAAACAAATTGTGTCAAACAATATTTCGGTATGAACTCTTCTCTGTTTTGGTATAAAAAAACGGCTTTCTATAACGTTCAATAGCTACAGATTCTGAATACAAACAAATTGTCATACGATACTTCAACGTGAACGGTATTGTTTCAGCACAAACGGAATTCGTTCAGCTGAATGAACAGCCTTCAGACAAAAGGAAGCAATCAGCATGACGGCCACAAACAGAAAGACTGACTGACAACATGTCAAAGTCATGGTAGCTTCCAACAAAGGCAGTGTTGGCAGATACAGTCCCATTAGAGGGGGAAGTGATTATCCACGGGAGATTTCGTCGCAGAATCTACCCACAACGAATTTCTGAATTGCAAACACGAATATAAAACTCCGCTTCTAAACTCCATGACACTTCGTCATCAAAAAGACGATATTGTTTCTCCTGAGAGAATAAAAAGGATAAAAGAAAGGTTACAGAACTGAATCTCTCTCTCTCTCTCTCTCTCTCTCTCTCTCTCTCTCTCTCTCTCTCTCTCGACCATCAATCAAGAGGGTGATAGGTGATTTGAATATCGAGTTGGGAAGACTAGGCAATGTTTACTGAGCCTCCTCCTCAGGTGTTAACAAAGAGGGCCTCTATCAGAGTGACTAAACTTTCAAGGAAATGAGAATGGGGGGGAAATAAGATTAAAAGGGATAGAACATCTGTTGAAAAGGAGTTTTGTCGAAGTTAGTGAGAGATTAGGCCAAAATAACCTTGTGGTTTTCTATAGACAGCGATAAACAGGGTTTGGTTACTTAGATGCCATGCTGGATTAGACCACCAATTTCAGATTTGAATCTAACTCTAGAGCTCACAATTTTCCAATATTAGTTTAATATAGAAAGATGTTTCACCGAATTGAACATCATAAATTTATTAGGAGTTATGCAGTTCCCTTTTTCAGGGGAATCGAATTGGAATACCTGGAGGGTGGACAGAGCGTTTGGAGTCTGTATTTATTATTCCTATTGCATGCTGACTAAGGTGGTTTTTCAATTATTCAACCATTAAAACAGGACAGGACTAGATTTTTATAGGTCCTTCTGTTTTCCTGTTTTGTATAATTATGGACATTTACTTTATTATGTTCTGTCCTCTAATTACTCTGTGCTGGCATATCATCAGTCCTTCACTTTTTAAGACCATTAATTCCTTAAGTATAATTACCATATTATATATATGTCACTTTTCCAGTCACCAATCTTCTATAAAAAAACATTTTCACAGGTGATGCCATTCATTTTTACTCGGGGAATTCAGTAATTGTCAGTTTTTATTTTACTTCTCAAGTAACATCACCCAGCACGACCACCCTTTTCTCGGCCTCCAAGCTCAGTTAGATGTAGATTCAGACTTAACCAGAAACATTCTTCCACCTTATTGATTAATTAATTAATTTTATTTATTTATTTATTCATTTATTTATTTATCTATTTATTTATTCGGAAAGAACTATATATAAAGTAACTAAATAAAACAAGACTTGATTTGAATGCACGCAGAAAAATATTCCACAGAAGTCACACAAACAAAAAATCAAATCTTATCTGGCGTCGCAATTTCCATATCTGAGGGAATTCTCTCCCTTTGCTCTCCGCTCCAGACTTCGTTAGCGATTCCTTCCTCGTCAGGAACTCGCTTCTTGTTTTGATGTCCCATATAATCAATATTTTTTTCTACTGAATATGAATTAGCCTGGCTTAAGGTTAGCTCGTCTTCGAGGATAATGATATAAAGATTTTTTCGGAATTACTGCATTGCAAGATTCTTAGATCTTTCGTTATTTCGATATTGGATTTTCTTTGATACTCTCTCTCTCTCTCTCTCTCTCTCTCTCTCTCTCTGCTGATTAGAACACTAATTGGCTTAAGTAAATTCTATCTGTATCCGAATCAAACAAAGACGAGAATGGAACAGCTTCATCCAGTAGGTCATAATATCTCGATCCCTCCACGAACAACAATCTCTAGAAGTCGTCTTGAAATGACAGAAGGCAACTAAGGGATATGTAGGTCTTTAGGTCACGTCTGAGTCCCGGGGGCGGGAGGTGGGGCGTCTTGGAGGAGAAGGGTATCTTTTTATGAAATAGGATCGAAGGATATGTGGCTGATTCCATCCGGTTTCCTCCTCTCATTGTTGTGGACGGATTCGTTCTGTTTTTCTGCTTAATTGAATCAGCTTCGATCGCCTGACCTTTGAATAGACACACTATGCACTACTATGATACCACAGCAGCTGCTCAGAGATTGCGTTCCAGTGAGGCCTGAGAGCATTCGTTGGTGCTCATTCAGAGGTCCCTCACGAGTCTTTACCCAGAACTTGATGGTAATGTAAAATGAAAGCCAATCTGCAAAAGAATTTCCTCAGAGCGCGCGACTGAAGTGACCCTTAGATCACGTGACACATGAAAATAATATGTTAATGACCCAGATTGGATGATACCTGCTTTGTCATCAGAGTTCCCGAGGTTCATGACTCTTCTCAAAGGGAATCGCTTCCGTCATCACATTAACGAGATGCAAACTGTATTTAATGGCAGTATTTTGTTACCAGGGACTCTAAGTTGTAATGAGATATTATCTGCTGTGTTATTCATTAGAGTTGGGGGAACCTGTGGTTGGAATATATAGGTCGGAATATCAAGTATCAAGACTTTGTAATCAGACGCTTGGGAAATTATAGTTTGGTCCACATTAATGTGTTTGTAGGTAAATGTACGACACACATAATTGTAAATTATATGAAGAAAAGCTGCAGTATATCACTCTATGAGAGTTATTTAGTAATAAAATTCGTATATCACTGACTGGGTGTATTGTTTTCAGCGTTATTTTGGAATTGTATTATAATTATATGAATTGATTTTACCGTACCTCCGTTCATATTCCCTTTCTTTCCATCTTACTTTCCACCCTCTACTAACAATATTTTAATAGTGCTTCGACTGCAAAGGTTTTCCTCCTGTTACACCTTTCAAACCTTTTCTACTCTCCATTTCCCTTTCCAACGCTGAATGACCTCGTACGTCCCAGCGCTGATTTCTATATTCTATTCTGTTCTATTATAGCTACGAAGTCTACTCTATTACAGTAATGCGAACTTTACAATGAAGGATCATTCATTATCCAGTATTAGCTCCTATGCCCCATTCACTCTCAATTCCAGGACATTCGATTATGCAAATGAGGTCATTTGATCGTGTCTGCCCTGGGTTTACCTTTAGTCCTGAAGACTAAAGGTAAACCTTTAGTCTTCAGGAAACTGCTTGTATGCTTGCTTTGTCACTTATGGTAGAAACTGAGTAGACATTGCATGAGGTACTGACGCGAATCATAATGATTACTTGTGATTAGAGTAGATTATTTAGTGCCGAAATTTTAAGTATAGTTATTGAAGTAATTATCGATGTAAATACACGTAAAATCATGCAAAATGGTTGGGTCTCCACTTAAATTATTTTAATATCAGACCATAAATCCGAGGAACTTGGCGTCATAGATCTCTGCATTTTTTGTTAAAGTCGTACAGTCTAAAGAAGTCGTGGGCTGGATGTTGGATGCAAGGCCATCTAGTGACGGAACTTGCAAGTTTAGGTTCTGGGCTGAGTTCAGAGAATAATTTGAACAGTGGGTCTCTCAGCGGTGCTTCAAAATCAGCACCTATTATAAGATAGCTTTTGGACTCTAATTAGACCATGAATCGGCCAAGATAAAGCGAGTGGAGAGGAGATACTGCTGTAATATATAAAATAAATGAATAAATAAATCATTAAGAATAGAAAACCACAATACAAATGCAGAAGATAACTGAGACACCATCTTCCAATGCTCTCAGTCCCTTCTGTCATTGCAGAAAAAGAAGAGAGAGAGAGAGAGCATCTTTGGATATGCCGGGTCGCAAACTCCCTCCACGTGAAATTTGACACTAAAACGAAAATTACTCCCTTCTGACTCAAGGTGCATTTCCGGTGACCCGTTTTTCTTTGATGCCCCCTAATGATTTTTGATGTCCAGGTAGAGTTAAATGCAATGTATAGTTCTTTATTATTTTTCAAGCGAGAATTTCATTTGAGTCTCTCCTTTCATCTTGAACGTGGGAGTGTTAATAACAGTGAGTAGAATTCAGTCACTTAGGGTTCCGCTGAATTGGCAACTGTGAGAGGTGGATCTGGCCAGATTTGAGTCAATCAAATTAGGTTACAGAGCCAATCAGTGAAGCACTTTCAGTCATTCAGAGCTCAAGACAGTGAAGAGACGGAGTTGGAGAGGTTGGACAGCAAGATAGAGGAAGGAAGTGGGAGCCGAGTTAAATTTCTTTTAACCAATAAATTTCATTTATCTCTCTCTCTCTTCTCTCTCTCTCTTCTCGCTCTCTCTCTCTGTGTGTGTGTGTGTGTGTGTGTGCTGCTCTGCTTAGGAATATGGAAATGACTTAGTCTTCTTATCACGTTCTGGGCTATGTGTCTCAGAGAGAGAGAGAGAGAGAGAGAGAGAGAAGAGAGAATAAAAACAAAAGTAGCAATGCAAACTCAATGACAAATGATTATAAGAGCGATCAAATTTTTTATAATGTCAGTTATTATTAAGATTTATGGATTATATAAATGAAATTAATAAACTTTCCTTTTTTTTTATTTTCAGAAACTTAGCACTGCCTCGGTTTTGGTAAGTGTTATGCAATATCATTTTTGCTTTTCAGTGAAGTAAACTTTTTAATTCATTATTATTATTAGTTTGTTGTTATGTAGTTTGTTTTCAATATTTTTTCCGCGTTTTGTCCTTTAACAATCTGTTTTTTTGAAGTTTTTCTTATGTTGTTTTCTGTACTATTATTGATTGTAAGTGTATTTCCGTTATTAATATTGTGGTTTTTAATTTTTATTGTTACTATTACCATTTTTATTATCATAATTTTCATTATTATTATTATGAGATTGTATTAATTTTACTTGTCTCTTTAGGATTTGCCTAATATCTATTTTTGCTACAGATCATTACATACCTGTTGATGTCCATTAAGCGATGTTTAGGAGTGAAAAAAAAAAAAATTATTTAATTACTGAGCATTCTTTTTCATTTTTTATCACTCGTCTTCAGTTCTTCACTCTTGATGCTTTCACTTGTTTTGGGTTTTGGGGGTTAAAAAACACACAAGGTTCTTGAAGGACATTTGATCTTCACTTCATAGGGAGTTTTGTGGGTATTTGAATCATCAAAATAAAAAAACATCCAATTTTATTTTAGTTCTTTATTTCCATGACATCATCACGTTTCCCTCAAGATGAGTTTTTTCTCTGACAAGATAATCCATAAAACATGTTTTTAAAATTTTCTTTTATAAGTTTTCATTTTTATGACATCACGCATCCTAACAAGTATAATAACTTTTTTTCTGTCACGATAATCGAAGTTAAAAAGACCAAATCTCGTTTAAATAAGAGAATTCCCCTCCATTCACAAGAGAACCAAAAAGCATGTGTGTCATCTACAGCTCCTTATTATGAACTTTAGAGAAAGTTCACTTTACTCTAGAAATAAAACGACGTTTATTAGTTTGTGTTCAACTCTATACGTGTTTTTGTGTCGAGCTGTTTTTTTTTTTTATTTGTGTTTAGGGACAGCCTCAAAAAGGCAAATACAACAACAGGTCTTTATTTAGTCAACGCCAGCAGACAGACTTTCTTCCTTTTATCTCCTTTGGACTGTTTTTATTTTATTTTATTTTGTGGGAGAAAATCGAGAAAAGTGGATCCTGTTTTGTGTCCCTTTTCTCTAGTTAACATTTTTTCCCAAGACGATTAAATGAATTTCATCAGAACTGGATAAAGGAGTGTCTTTATAATTAGGTTAGTTCCTGCTATTGTTTTTTTTTTTTTTTAATGTTTTGTATCATTCTTTAATATTCATAAACTTCTCGAAAGCTATAATGGGTGGTTCGTTCACTTGCTCACTAAAATATATATCAAATATAGATATTTATGACATAATTTCTTATTAAAAATTCAGCTGCCGACTTCCTTTTTACTATACCTTTGGTCGTATTCTCGTTCTTCCATCTTGCTATCTACCCTCTCCTAACAAATGACACTGCCAAGCGTCACACTGTCCAGGTGACACTGCCAAGCGCCGTTCTCCCAGGGGTTGGGAGACGGACATGTCCATCTCCATCTACCCTTCATCATTATCTCAACTATATATGGAACTAAAGTAATTAACTTTATGTCATTTTAAATTCTTTCCTGTCTCCTGATTCTTCATATTCTGTTCAAAGCTTTATTCTGAAATGGGCGAGATCCTTAAGCTAGAGTCTCGTTGTCATTGCAGGATTCGTGTCTTTAACGGAAGGGAATAAAAAGGATATATCAGGTTTTATGCACTTGAATCGCGTGGTATGTCAAACTCACATTGAATAGGACTTAAAAATAAGAAAATATCTATTAAATATGAATAGAAAATCATGAAATATGTTGGAGAAGAACAGATAAGGTAGAATAAGTTAGGAATACGAAAATATGAGAGAAAAAAAGGGTTGCATGCTGACAATGTCATTATTGTATTTATGTGCTAGGAATAAGAAAATATAACAGAAAAAGGGGATTATATAGAGAGACAGAGAGAGAGACAGAGAGAGAGATCCAACTGCTTTTTTCATTTCAAATAATATGGTCTTTTTTTCATTTGTTTTTATTTGTTTATTTGCGGCAGAGTTGTTTTTGTTTTGGCGGGACATGTTTTATGAAGGCACGCAAAAGGGTTAATTTTTTCTTCGTCTCTTCAAAGGGATTTGTTGCTGTTTACTTTCCGTTGCAAATTAGATTCTTTGACTCATGTGTACTGGGACAATAGTTCGTTTTCTTTTTTCCCAACTTTATGCTTTTCTATTTTCTTTTTTTTTTTTATCCCTTTTTCACATTCCCCAGCTTTTACAAATGGGTATACAATATTTTTCCATTTTATAGCTGTAACTGATTCGTCTCAGAATACTGAGTTATATTGAGAATGAACCCATATTATAAATTATTTATATATTTCGTAATTATAACCGAGTCCCCTCTGAATTTATAAACCACATCAGTGGGTTATATTGAAGAATGAGCGTATATCATATTTAGATGTAATTAAGTCCTCCTTGAAGTCATAACTGATTCCTCTCTACATTTATAACACAAAACAAAGAGTTAAAAATTACTGAAAATCCTAAAGCGTATCTGTAACAAAGGAAGTTGAAATACAGCCTTTACTAACAAAGGCAATTGTGGATTTTCAGTCACTGTATAGTCATGCGTCATAGATATGTTGAAAATGTCCTAAATTTTACTTGTATCTATAAACATACAAATATTAATAAGCACACCATTTCCTCTATTTTAGTTTCGAGATTTTTCACTTTTAACAAATTTGAATTCACTATTCATCAATTCTGTAGTTCATTTCTAACCAACCAACTAACCGCCTGAGAGAAGTGAAGGACTCCAAAAATAAACAAAGGAGATGACAATGGACGTTCATGTGCTGAG